>NW_027127779.1:0-15514 GCF_037325665.1 Littorina saxatilis | reverse complement strand
TCCCCCCTGGCGGCAGGGGCGGATCAGTTCATTTTATGGGTGTTTTTTTTTTTTAAGTATATTGTGAAGATATGGGTGTGAAGGCGCGAAGCGCCGAGCCGACGGCGCGAAGCGCAAGCGCCGAGCCGACGGCGCAAAGCGCCGAGCCGACGGCGCAAAGCGCCGAGCCGACGGCGCAAAGCGCCGAGCCGACGGCGCAAAGCGCCGAGCCGACGGCGCAAAGCGCCGAGCCGACGGCGCAAAGCGCCGAGCCGACGGCGCAAAGCGCCGAGCCGACGGCGCAAAGCGCCGAGCCGACGGCGCAAAGCGCCGAGCCGACGGCGCAAAGCGCCTAGCTTGCTAGGGGGGTCCGGGGGCATGCCCCCCCGGACAATTTTGAAAAAAAGGATGCAAAATGGTGCAATCTGGTGCATTCTGAGGATGATCATTACCAGTTTCAGGCAGCAGATTTTGTCACTGATTAATACCCCAAAAATTGAAACTCAATGTAAAATAAAGAAATGCATGCCTCATTCAATATTTTTTTTTTGGGGGGGGGGGGTACGGAAACCCTAGAACCCCCCCCCCCCTCGTTGTGGGGGTCAGGGGGCGAAGCCCCCTGAAACTGACGGGTAGGTCATATTCTGAGATAGGAAAATGGTCGCTCCTTGCATGAAACGGCATAAAATAAGCAATAATAAAAAAAAAATTAAATAAGTAAGGTACATGTTTAGGCTAGGGGGGGGGGGGGGTTGCGCAACCCCCATAACCCCCCCGGTAGTCCGGCCCTGTGTGTGTATGTGTGTGTGTGTGTGTGTGGTTGTAAGTGTGTGTTTGTGTGTGTGTGTGTGTGTGTGTGTGTGTGTGTGTGTGTGTGTGTAAGTGTGTGTGTGTGTGTGTGTGTGTGTGTGACTTTCTTAGTTCACCTGTGCGTGTGTTCGAGCTAACTATGTGGCCTCTGCTGTGGTTGTGTGCGGGCGGGCGGGCGGGCGGGCTCGCGTACGTGCGTGCATGCGTGCGTCGTTGTGTGCTAGCGCGCGCGTGAGCAAGTGTGTGCATGTGTGAATGCTTGCGTGCGTGCGTGCGTGTGTGTGGGTGTGTGAGCGCGCACGCGTATGCTCATGTGACACAATTGTATCCTACCCTCTTTCATCCTCCTAATGATTGAAATCCAACCTATTAGGACTTTAATAAATCGGGTTGATTATTTCTTTGGTTTCTTTCTCGTCCGCCAAATTAAATATCATTTTCATTAAAATTTGCTTCCAACCGATGAAATTCGATTTAATCTTAATTTTGGGTCAGACGGTGCATGATGAATAGTTTAGTGCATGAGCAAATGCAAGTGCCAAAAGTTCATGTGCACTTAAATACATGTAGAACAGAAGTTGTAAGAAGAGAACAAAATAAGAACGAGAACCTTTACAAAAAGGTGCCGTCTCCGAACTTCCTCTTCATGAGGAAGGTTTATTTATGTTTTTGGAAACCTTTGTTTTAGAATCTAATTCTTCGTGACTATGTTTATACAAATTTCACCATGTTTTTTTGTGTAACCCAAATTAGGAATCCCGAGAGACTTTATTTGTTTTTGAGGATCACTGTAATGGGCTCGAGGCTTGCTAAGACCCCCTCTGTATTTATATCAGGACAAAATATCCGCACGAAGATAAGACGACAACGAATAATTAATGAAGATGGAGATGACGACATACAGTACTTTTTCATTTGTTCTCAACTATTTTCCCTTTCTCTGTCTGAAGAATAAGCATCAAACAATACAGGCAATATTCTCTGTCTGTCTCTCTCTCTTTTTTTCAATCTCTCTTTCTCTCTTTCCCAAAAGCTCTGTCTGTCTGTCTGCTTGCCAGTCTGTCTGTCCGTCTGTCCGTCTGTCTGACTATCTTTCTCTTCTGTCCTCTCTGTCTCTGTCTGTCTCTGTCTCTGTCTATGTCTCTGCCGCTCTCCCTCTCTCTCTCTCTCTCTCTCTCTCTCTCTCTCTCTCTCTCTCTCTCTCTCTCTCTCTCTCTCTCTCTCTCTCTCTCTCTCTCTCTCTACTTTTTTGCTTCCTATTTACAGGACAGATCTCAATATACTGCCCTAAACTGTAAAATATCTACTGAGGAGACTGCGAAATGCGGGGTGCCTCAAGGGTCAGTGCTTGGGCCGATCTTGTTCTGTCTGTATATCAATTATCTGCCACTGCACATTTCTGACAGTAATGTAAGAAGTGATTTTTTTGCTGACGATTCTTCTCTTCACTCAAGTGGAAAGTCTGTTACAGTAATAGAGTCTTCCCTTCAAACAGCTTTAAACGATGTAAATAACTGGTGTAGTGCTAATGCTATGCTTGTCCATCCAATAAAAACTAAAAGTATGGTAATTGCAACCAGACAAAAACATCAGATTTCTCCACTCAAACTAAATCTTACTATTGGTACGCAATCAATTGAACAAGTTCAACAGCATCGCGTTTTAGGGGTAATTCTTGATTGTGAATTCAAGTGGCAGGCACAAATACAGCATATTTGCAAGAAAGTAGCCAAGAACGTTTTCCTCCTATCCAAGTTAAAGCAATATACCGACAGAAGGACTCTGGAAATGTTCCACCATGCTCATGTAATGCCTCACATTAATTATGTTTCGACGCTCTGGGATGGCAGCAGTGATGTCCACTTGAAAAAGTTAGACTCTCTCTATCGTCGCTCGGCCAAACTCATCGTAAAGGATAATGCCTCAACAGATATGAAATTAAAAATGCTTAACTTTCTTCCACTGGAAAAGCATCTCAAGTTAAACAAAGCCATTTTCATGCATAAATTGTATCACGGTAAAGTGCCGATGTACATTACATCATTATTTAATAAAGCTACCCACAGATATGGGTCGGTCAACTTGATCCCACCAATTCCACGAATTGACCTGTATAAGACCAGTCTTGCTTTTTCGGGTACTTCAGTTTGGAATTCACTTCCATCATCCTTTAAGCACCTAAAGTCATTAAAAAGTTTTTAAAAATGTGTAAAAAACCACTTAATGTCTGAGTAGTTTAACGCCTTTTGACTTACCAAACTTAGTATTACGTCAAAAATATGCTGTGCATTGTATATTCTGAACATATTTTTGTTACTCTATTGCTACATGTTCGATTGCCACCAGCTTGTATTTATAATTACCTGCATAGTAACTTACCTTCAGAAACTTTGATCTATCGTCCCCTAGCTATCTTTCTGACCTTCTTGATGTCTACTCCCCCTCTCGCTCCCTAAGATCCTCCGCAGACACCCGCCTTTTTAGGATACCATCAGCACGCACCAAAACATATGGCCAGCGCACCTTCTCCTACCAGGCCCCATCCATCTGGAACCAACTCCCGCATTCACTCAGGCACTCCACATCTATGCAATCATTCAAAACCTCACTCAAAACACACCTCTTCCCTCACTAGTCCGTTAATGACCACACATCACCCTCTCCTGCTGGTCCTTGATCTGTCTCTTTCCTTCTCCTTCTTCTTCCCTTTCCAGCTCTATTCTTCTTCTCTCAACTAACTTTATGTATCCAATACTTTATTTATTTATTTACGACTGTTTTTCCGTCTAGAATGCATGTGCCTGTAGTTGGTATGAGTGAGTGCGTCGCGTTCTCGCTGTGCGCCTGTCTGCGAGTGTATGAGTCCTTGTCGATTTGTGTTTCGTATAATGTTCACTATGTATTTTATATTTTGTAAGCGCCTAGGGCTATATTTAGATTAGGCGCACAAATGTTCATAATAATAATAATAATAATAGTATGCATTTGATTTTATGAATAACCACATATGTTTGCCCTTCATGCCTCATCTTTATCATCATCATCATCATTATCATCATCATTATCGTCATCATCATCATCATCGTCATCTTTATTATCACGTTTTCCGACCTCCTTTTGTTGGTTAACTTTTTAACTTTTTAATTTTTTTATTTTTTTTTATTTTTTTTTTAAATTATATAATTGTGTGTCTATGCGTCCCAAGGACAGATTGTAAGAAAAGGCGTAGCCTTAAATCTAAATCCTTGTAAAATAAAGTTCAATTCAATTCAATTCTCTCTCTCTCTCTCCCTCGCTCTCTTTTTTACTCTCTCTCTCTCTCTCTCTCTCTCTCTCTCTCTCTCTCTCTCTTCTGTCCTCTCTGTCTCTGTCTGTCTCTGTCTGTGTCGCTCTCCCTCTCTCTCTCTCTCTCTCTCTCTCTCTCTCTCTCTCTCTCTCTCTCTCTCTCTCTCTCTCTCTCTCTTTCTCTCTCTCAAGCGTGCTTGCTCTTCTGTTCTACTTTTTTCTTTGACATTTCGAAATGGGAACGGGGGGAGTTATTTATGCTACAACTCAATCAATTTGATGTGACTGCAACAACACAAAAGGTCACTTCAAACGTCATAGCGGACCACGAGTGAAAAGGAGAGCACCGGGTCCATAATGAATTGCCTCCCACTTGATGATTCTTTTCAATTAATTGTTTATCCACGTAAGCACTCATGTGCTGAACGACTACTGAGCTACTGAGTAGACATAAGACATAAGACATAAGATCATTTATTGTCCATACAATTAATACAATGGATGGAAAAGTGTGGTTCACAAAAAATAAGAACAATAAAACATACGAAGTAAGAACACCCAAAGTACTCCAAACAGACACGTCCGCCACATCCATACTGCACACACACACACACACACACACACACACACACACACACACACACACACAAACACACACTTAGCTTCAAAGTAACACAATATCATTTCTTATATTTCACCGGACTCTTTCCTCTAAAAAAAAAAATTAAAAAACAACGCAAAACCACCACAACAGAAAACACGAACAAACTAAAGTACTAAACAAATATTCAAGGAAATATTTCATCTTTCATTACTCTTGGTGAGAAGAGAGGACAAGTCTTCCATACCACTGCACGTTTTATATAGTTGCACTGATGCAATTGATCGGTCGGTTCGCACGTCATGTAACCAAAAACGAGTACTGTTGTAAAGGGAGAGCACACAGTGTAGAATGAATTGCCTCCCTATCAGATTTCTGAAGTGTAGACTGTAGGGCTAGACTATTCCCGACTAATCTCAGTTCCAGCGGAATTGCATCTGGCGACGGTCATACTGGTGTTCGATTCGTACTGGCAAGCAAGAAAAACAAGAGCAAGGCAAGGCAAGGCAAAGATTTATTTCCCACAATAAAAACAAGAGGCGAAGCCTTCAAGGACTTCAAGGCTCACGTAAGAAATCGACAAACAGTAACACAAACTCAATCACTCCGTCACACATACACACACACAGTACACACACACACACACACACACACACACACACACACACACACACACACACACACAGAAAGAGCATAGGTGAAACTGTGCAAGAAAGCGAGACACTAGATCTAGATCTGTCTGTCTGCATGTAGCCTACTTACATGGACACGACTGCCAAATAGTCTCGGCCCGCTCAAAATAACAATCACCGAGACTTTCAGTAATTCCATCGCGTGACGTCTAACCCTCGTACGTCATAATGTGACGTCAATGTAATATGACGTCTTCAAATGTTAGAGTTTCTACCACAGACATACACACATACATACGCACGCACGCACAGACAGACAAAAGTTAGCATCGCATAGGCTACACTTACGTGAGCCAACAAGTCGCGTAAGGCGAAATTACTACATTTAGTCAAGCTGTGGAACTCACAGAATGAAACTGAACGCACTGCATTTTTTCACAATGACCGTAGTCCGCCGCTAGTGCAAAAGGCAGTGAAAGTGACGAGCCTGTTCAGCGCGGTAGCGGTTGCGCTGTGCTGCATAGCACGCTTTACTGTACCTCTCTTCGTTTTAACTTTCTGAGCGTGTTTTTAATCCAAACATATCATATCTATATGTTTTTGGAATCAGGGACCGACAAGGAATAAGATGAAATTGTTTTTAAAACGATTTCGAAAATTTAATTTTAATCATAATTTTTATATGTTTAATTTTCAGAGCTTGTTTTTAATCGGAATATAACATATTTATATGTTTTTGGAATCAGAACATGATGAAGAATAAAATAAAAGTAATTTTGGATCGTTTTATAAAAAATAATTCTAATTACAATTTTCAGATTTTTAATGACCAAAGTCATCAATTAATTTTTAAGCCTCCATGCTGAAATGCAATACCAAAGTCCGGCCTTCGTCGAAGATTGCTTTACAAAAATTTCAGTCAATTTGATTGAAAAATGAAGGTGTGACAGTGCCGCCTCAACTTTTACAAAAAGCCGGATATGACGTCATAAAAGACATTTATCAAAAAAAATTAAAAAAATGTCGGGGGATTTTATACCCAGAAACTCTCATGTAAAATGTCATAAAGATCGGTCCAGTAGTTTAGTCTGAATCGCTCTACACACACACACACACACACACACACACACACACACACACACACACACACACACACACACACACACACACACACACACACACACACATACATCACGACTCTCGTCTCGATTCCCCCTCTATGTTAAAACATTTAGTCAAAACTTGACTAAATGTAACCAGAGTTACATGAATTTGAGGAAAAAAATACAATAAAAATAACAACAACAAAAGAAATACAATAACGAGACACAACACTTCATAATTGATAAAAATAAATAGATCAAACAGGACCAATAACTAAGTGATCATATCAAATGTGTTAACAGAACAGATTTTTTTTATAAAAGAAAAACGATGCATTACATAGAGGTCAGAAACTCAGCACTAGGTTAAACTATCGAGAAAGACCTCTGGCTTTAAGCAGTTGAACATAATGTTTCCTTTCGCAACTGGACCCCAAACCAGTCTGTTACACTTTTTTTTTTAATCGAAAAAGTGCAGAAAAGTTCAATTTTTGCGATTACGCAAGCGTCCCCGGGTTAAAATTAAACGAAAAAATCGTTTTCATTTCTTGTCTATTTTCCCCAACACTTCCTTTTTCATGCTCACCTGTCTTTGACATTACCTACATGTATACATTATATACGTTACGTTTGATTTGTACTCGGCGGCACGGTTGGCCTAGTGGTAAGGCGTCCGCCACGTAATCGGGAGGTCGTGGGTTCCAACCCCGCCGGGTCATGCCTAAGACTTAAAAATTGGCAATCTAGTGGCTGCTCCGCCTGGCGTCTGGCATTATGGGACTGGTTGGTCCGGTGTCAGAATAATGTGACTGGGTGAGACATGAAGCCTGTGCTGCGAATTCTGTCTTGTGTGTGGCGCACGTTATAATGTCAAAGCAGCACCACCCTGATATGGCCCTTCGTGGTCGGCTGGGCGTTAAGCAAACAAACAAACAAACAAACAAATCGTATAAACCAGCTCATGTCCAACATAGGCACTTAGACCTGACGGACAGTAAGCCCCTTAAATTTGACTATTTGTACTGGTGGCATTTGTTCAGCACGCCAAGTGTTGAATCCTCTGTCTGCTCCGTAATGCGGTCCTCTGTCTCCATTTTCTGTCACCAAATTCTGTCATTTGTCTTCATTTCCCCTTCTCTGGCTTGCTTTGCTTTGTCTTCCTTTCCCCTTATCTGGCTTGCTTTGCTTTGTCTTCCTTTCCCCTTCTCTGGCTTGTTTTGTCTTCATTTCCCCTTCTCTGGCTTGCTTTGCTTTGTCTTCATTTCCCCTTCTCTGGCTTGCTTTGTCTTCATTTCCCCTTCTCTGGCTTGCTTTGCTTTGTCTTCCTTTCCCCTTCTCTGGCTTGCTTTGGTCTTCCTTTCCCCGTCTCTGGCTTGCTTTGCTTTGTCTTCCTTTCCCCTTCTCTGGCTTGCTTTGCTTTGTCTTCATTTCCCCGTCTCTGGCTTGCTTTGCTTTGTCTTCATTTCCCCTTCTCTGGTTTGCTTTGCTTTGTCTTCCTTTCCCCGTCTCTGGCTTGCTTTGTCTTCATTTCCCCTTCTCTGGCTTGCTTTGCTTTGTCTTCATTTCCCCTTCTCTGGCTTGCTTTGCTTTGTCTTCATTTCCCCTTCTCTGGCTTGCTTTGTCTTCCTTTCCCCTTCTCTGGCTTGCTTTGCTTTGACCCCTGTCCTTGAAGGCACCTTCCTCTCGGGAAAACCGTCTGAACAGCCACCATCAATATGTTCAGCGTAAGAGCAGAATCATGCGCTCAGTTCACACCTAATACCCCCATTCCACACATCCGTTCTAGCTTCCGTTCCCAGCCGTCTTGAGGACGGCTGCCACAACAATGAGACGCTGCGCAAACGGCCGTTTTTGGCATCTTTGAGCAGCGTCTGACCATACTGGAAACCGTCCTCATGACGGCTGGGAACGGAAGCTAGAACGGATTTGTGGAATGCGGGTATGACAACTCAGTGTGTGAGAGCGCTAGCGTTGCGTTACCATTGCGTTAAGTTCCATTAACGATCCATGAGTTCCGTTGCCGACGTGTTAAGGTTTCATTACCGTTCATTTGGAACGGGCGGGGAATGGCTTACATTTTTAACATGCAGCCTGAACTCACCCGTCCCAACCGTTCCTACCGTTCAAAGGAGTTCCGTTAACGTCCATAGCGTTCCATTAAGGTCCCCTCCCGATCCCTCCCATTCCCGTGCCGTTCCTTGGTCGCGACAGGAACGGGACCTAGAACGGATGTGTGGAATGAGGGTATTAAGGGAAACTTTGTTCCTGGTCCAGATTTTACAGATAATTCTCCGTGAAAACAAAGGATTTTGCAAGGGAAAGGAACGTCCTTCCATTTAGGTACGTGTCGGTAATCTACAGTCGGGCTTTTTTCTGTGCATAGTTTGAATTTGGTAAAGAATAATTTTTGTAACTGACACCTATGCCAAATCTGTATTCTTCCAAAAATTCCCCGTGTGTTCAAAAAGCAGCCATGCTGATGTTTGGGTATATGTTCAAGCCTGGACAAATAATGATGTGGTTGTTGACAAGATGGTTCACACGGGATGGAAGGTATGCAACAACACTGAGAGGCGGGTTTACGTTCTCCTGCACACAAACATACACAATACCAGTACGTGGGCTAATCCTTCAAGTTAGTCGACCAGATTCAGCAATAAAGGATTAGACCGACTCGAAAATCAATGTATTTATGCGAAATGAATGTTGCTCGCTGCCTCTTAATAATGTTTCCACGTGTCTAAAATTGGCAGGCAGTGAGTTAATTGTGGACATACGAGCATTTTCAAACAACGTGCAGTATAACAAGTAATGTTCAGCTGTTTCGTTCCGGTTACCGCATGGTTATCTTTTAAATGGCGTTTGCATAAATCGGAATTAAGGTTACTCATGTTTAAACGCATTCTGCTGTGTTGCATTTCTACCTGTCTTTTTCCAAAATAATAATAAACTGGCACATAATGATGAAGACTTTGTAAATAATGCTTAAACTCGCTAATTGAGTTTGTGGTTTTAACCACATCAGGCAGATCATTCTATAAAATTGTAGTCGAAGGAACGAAGGATGTTCGGAAGATTTCTGTCCTGTGAGCTGGTACAAATCTTTCAAGTGGTCGTCTTCTGTGATAAGGATTTAAGGATGAGACTAGTGGTGGCAAAAGGTCAACTAAATATAGGGGACATTTACCATGAACCATTTTATGATATAAAATCAATTTATGTTGTCTTCGGCGTTCCTTTAGACTACAAAATCCGCTTTCTTTGTAAATCTTTTAATTTTTTTTTATTTTTTTTTCTTTTATTTTTTTTTCTTTTTATATTTAGTCAAGTTTTGACTAAATATTTTAACATCGAGGGGGAATCGAAACGAGGGTCGTGGTGTATGTGCGTGTGTGCGTGTGTGCGTGTGTGCGTGTGTGTGTGTGTCTGTGTGTGTGTGTAGAGCGATTCAGACTAAACTACTGGACCGATCTTTATGAAATTTGACATGAGAGTTCCTGGCTATGAAATCCCCGAACGTTTTTTTCATTTTTACGATAAATGTCTTTGATGACGTCATATCCGGCTTTTCGTGAAAGTTGAGGCGGCACTGTCACGCCCTCATTTTTCAACCAAATTGATTGAAATTTTGATCAAGTAATCTTCGACGAAGCCCGGACTTCGGTATTGCATTTCAGCTTGGTGGCTTAAAAATTAATTAATGACTTTGGTCATTAAAAATCTGAAAATTGTATAAAAAAAATAAAAATTTATAAAACGATCCAAATTTACGTTTATCTTATTTTCCATCATTTGCTGATTCCAAAAACATATAAATATGTTATATTTGGATTAAAAACAAGCTCTGAAAATTAAATATATAAAAATTATTATCAAACTTAAATTGTCGAAATCAATTTAAAAACACTTTTATCTTATTTCTTGTCGGTTCCTGATTCCAAAAAACATATAGATATGATATGTTTGGATTAAAAACACGCTCAGAAAGTTAAAACAAAGAGAGGTACAGAAAAGCGTGCTATCCTTCTTAGCGCAACTACTACCCCGCTCTTCTTGTCAATTTCACTGCCTTTGCCATGAGCGGTGGACTGACGATGCTACGAGTATACGGTCTTGCTGAAAAATGGCATTGCGTTCAGTTTCATTCTGTGAGTTCGACAGCTACTTGACTAAATATTGTATTTTCGCCTTACGCGACTTGTTTATATTTAGTCAAGTTTTGACTAAATATTTTAACATCGAGGGGGAATCGAAACGAGGGTCGTGGTGTATGTGCGTGTGTGTGTGTGTGTGTGTCTGTGTGTCTGTGTGTGTGTGTGTGTGTGTGTAGAGCGATTCAGACTAAACTACTGGACCGATCTTTATGAAATTTGACATGAGAGTTCCTGGGTATGAAATCCCCGAACGTTTTTTTCATTTTTACGATAAATGTCTTTGATGACGTCATATCCGGCTTTTCGTGAAAGTTGAGGCGGCACTGTCACGCCCTCATTTTTCAACCAAATTGATTGAAATTTTGATCAAGTAATCTTCGACGAAGCCCGGACTTCGGTATTGCATTTCAGCTTGGTGGCTTAAAAATTAATTAATGACTTTGGTCATTAAAAATCTGAAAATTGTATAAAAAAAATAAAAATTTATAAAACGATCCAAATTTACGTTTATCTTATTTTCCATCATTTGCTGATTCCAAAAACATATAAATATGTTATATTTGGATTAAAAACAAGCTCTGAAAATTAAATATATAAAAATTATTATCAAACTTAAATTGTCGAAATCAATTTAAAAACACTTTTATCTTATTTCTTGTCGGTTCCTGATTCCAAAAACATATAGATATGATATGTTTGGATTAAAAACACGCTCAGAAAGTTAAAACAAAGAGAGGTACAGAAAAGCGTGCTATCCTTCTTAGCGCAACTACTACCCCGCTCTTCTTGTCAATTTCACTGCCTTTGCCATGAGCGGTGGACTGACGATGCTACGAGTATACGGTCTTGCTGAAAAATGGCATTGCGTTCAGTTTCATTCTGTGAGTTCGACAGCTACTTGACTAAATATTGTATTTTCGCCTTACGCGACTTGTTTATATTTAGTCAAGTTTTGACTAAATATTTTAACATCGAGGGGGAATCGAAACGAGGGTCGTGGTGTATGTGCGTGTGTGTGTGTGTGTGTGTCTGTGTGTCTGTGTGTGTGTGTGTGTGTGTAGAGCGATTCAGACTAAACTACTGGACCGATCTTTATGAAATTTGACATGAGAGTTCCTGGGTATGAAATCCCCGAACGTTTTTTTCATTTTTTTGATAAATGTCTTTGATGACGTCATATCCGGCTTTTCGTGAAAGTTGAGGCGGCACTGTCACGCCCTCATTTTTCAACCAAATTGGTTGAAATTTTGAACAAGTAATCTTCGACGAAGCCCGGACTTCGGTATTGCATTTCAGCTTGGTGGCTTAAAAATTAATTAATGACTTTGGTCATTAAAAATCTGAAAATTGTAAAAAAAAAAAAAAAATTTATTAAACGATCCAAATTTACGTTTATCTTATTCTCCATCATTTGCTGATTCCCAAAACATATAAATATGTTATATTCGGATTAAAAACAAGCTCTGAAAATTAAATATATAAAAATTATTATCAAAATTAAATTGTCCAAATCAATTTAAAAACACTTTCATCTTATTCCTTGTCGGTTCCTGATTCCAAAAACATATAGATATGATATGTTTGGATTAAAAACACGCTCAGAAAGTTAAAACGAAGAGAGGTACAGAAAAGCGTGCTATCCTTCTAAGCGCAACTACTACCCCGCTCTTCTTGTCAATTTCACTGCCTTTGCCATGAGCGGTGGACTGACGATGCTACGAGTATACGGTCTTGCTGAAAAATGGCAGCTACTTGACTAAATATTGTATTTTCGCCTTACGCGACTTGTTTTCACATAGGATAACGAAAATAGCAAATGTCCAATTGAAACCGTCTCAACCATATCATTTACACATGCGCATATAAACAAACAATACAAAAAAGATAAAGAGAAAAGAGAGAGAAAGAAAGAGGGGTGACAGAAGAGAATAGGGATCAGGGAAAGAAGAGAAAGAGGATAGCGAGCGGTGACTAGGCTTTGCAGTTTACCTACACAAATAATTTTACAACAACAACAACAAACAAAAAATATCATTCAAACGCATGCCTGTACAGACTCCAGTTTCTGTTGAAAGAAGTTAACTTATTGTTAACCAATGCATTGTGCTTCTCTGCCAAAAATCTTTGTTTTAGAGTTAAAACAAGAACCTGAAAATGGGGGCAGGTCGCACGTATTTTAGATGTATAAATGTGGTATTTTGCGATTAGAAGGAACAAATCAAAGGTTTTGTTCGTCACACAGTTTGTTTGGTAGCCACAGATAATAAGTTGCTTATACAGTCTAACATTAGTACACTGTACAAAATTGTCTGGCATCCACTGAAGGAAATCATTCCAAAAAGCCTGTGTTTTTGTACAGTCCCAAAAAAGATGTTCTAGCGTTTCCTCCTGCTGTCCGCAGAAAGTACAAATAGGAGATTCAACAATTTTTCTCAGATGCAAAAAACGCTGGGTGGGTATAATTCTATATATCAGTCTATATTGAAACCATCTGAGACGTACGTCCTCAGTTGTTCTTTTAATTTTTAGAAAAACCTTATTGACATCTACATTACAGTTCAGTGCAGCTGACCACTTTTCAATACATTTCAGAGGATCAGTACTCTTAATCAAATATCCATAGACATGTTTAGAACAACCACTAGCCAAGCACTGCCAAATATATGGGTCACTTACCAAAAAGTTATCACAAAAGTCAATTTCTAGCTTACATTGATACTTCTTAACAGCCCGTACTATTCCTTGATATAACAAAAAATTAACAGTCACATTTGGGTATTTTTTGCTAAATTCATCATAGGTCAAAAATCCATCTTCCTTCAGCAAGTGACCAACAGAAACAATACCACATTGTGCCCAGCTTCTAAGAAACAACACCTTCTTGTCTCTGCATATATTGATATTATAAAAAAGACATTCAGATACAAAGTCATGAAAAGAAGATGGAATACATTTGTTACACACTTTTTTATAATGTTTAAAAACATCAACCTAAAAAGGATTAACAATTCTTTGCATCAGTACATTTGCAAACTCGCCCCCACGTTGTTTCACAACTCGGACAGCAGGACATAATGCATAGAGAATTTGTGTAATTTTTCCATCATCATGTAAAACTTTCATTAGCCAGGTTATCTTCAATGACGATAGAAAAACTCTCACATTAACCATTTTAAGTCCCCCCTCTTCGTATGCCTGATACATAGAGGTTCTTTTGATTTTGTCAATTTTCCCGTCCCAAACAAAATTAAACAGTAGTTTCTGTAGATTAGCTAGAAAATCCTCATCTGGGTCCGGCAAATTCATAAATAGGTAGGTAAGTTTGGACAATGCCAAAGTCTTAATGACTGTTATTTTTCCGAAAGGGGTTAAATTCCTTCTGGACCACGAGTTGAAAATTCTCTTAATCTCCACAAACTTGTTTTCATAGTTTAATGGAACAATTTCCTCGATGTTTGTCGAAAACCAGATACCCAAAACTCTGAAAACAGTGGGATTCCAAGCAAAGTTATACTCTGGCATAAACTTAACGTTAGAATTTTTAGAGGCTCCTATCCACACTGCTGACGACTTGTCATAGTTAATAACTAGACCTGACAAAGAAGCAAACGTCTGTAGTGTTTTTACACATGCACAAAAAGAATCTTTGGTGCCATCAAGAAAAAAGGTAGTGTCATCAGCATATTGTGACAATAAAATTTCGACATCAAAAAAATTCAGTCCCTTGATTTTTGGATTCTGACGCATCATTATTGCCATAATTTCGGCACAAATTAGAAAAATATAAGGAGACAAAGGGTCCCCTTGACGGGTTCCTCTCTCCAGGTTAAACCACTCTGAATATTGTCCGTTTACTGCTACACATGATTTACTATTTCTGTAAAAAGTTCATATCCATTTTTTTTATATCATTTCCGAAGTTAAATTTATTCAGTGCTTTTTGTATAAACGACCATGCAATGCTATCGAAAGCTTTTTCAAAGTCTACCATTAACAGAAGGCCATCAGCTTGTCGTTCATTAGCATAAATAATAGACTCATAGAGTAAACGAATATTTTTGCCTATATTCCTACCTTGCATAAACCCTTTTTGATCTTCATGAATTATGGTTGGGAGAACACGTTTCAGCCTTTCAGCAATGCAGGTGGAAGCTATTTTGTAGACAGTATTTAAAAGAGTAATAGGACGCCAATTTTTTAGAAACCTTTTATCTTTCCCTTCTTTGGGTATACAGGTGATCACACCTTGACGTTGTGTTACCGACATTTCACCTTTTCTAAAACCTTCATTAATTGAACGAAGCAAGAAAGCACCTAGATCAATAAAGAAAAATTTAAAAAATTCTGCTGAATATCCATCCGATCCGGGGCTTTTATCGTTTTTAAGTTGTTTTACTGCTTTGACTAATTCTTCTTTACAAATAATACCTTCAAGTCCATCACGTTCTTCCTCAGTCAAAACAGGATGTTCTAAGTTATTAGGAATGTCTTCATTCGTTATATTATGTTCCCTTGAAGCATACAACTGTGCATAGAAGGATTTAACTTCTTTAGTAATCTCATCACTGTCACATAAAAGTTCGCCATTGTCCTTTTCAATAAAACACATAGCCTTTTTGACAAAGTTTCTTTTTTCAAGACTACAGAAATATTTAGAATTTTTTTCACCATCTGCAATCCATTTTGCTCTTGATCTAACAATCAACCCGTCTACTTTTTTCTGTCTTAACTGAAACAACTCTTGCCTCTTCTGTTCCAAAATAATTACATTCTCATCATTTAGATTACTTTCTAAAACCTTAATCTCATCCATCAGATCAATCTCCCTTCTGCAATTTTCTCTCTTTTTCTGCGCTGCAAACGACATAGTTTTACTTCTTATCTCTAAAAGTAGCATTTCGAAAAATAGTTGATCGTCAATAGTTAACTGTAACTCCTCATCATCAATCT
>NW_027127778.1:0-14167 GCF_037325665.1 Littorina saxatilis | reverse complement strand
GCGCTGTGCTGCATAGCACGCTTTACTGTACCTCTCTTCGTTTTAACTTTCTGAGCGTGTTTTTAATCCAAACATATCATATCTATATGTTTTTGGAATCGGGAACCGACAAGGAATAAGATTTTTAAAACGATTTCGGAAATTTAATTTTAATCATAATTTTTGTATTTTTAATTTTCAGAGCTTGTTTTTAATCCGAATATAGCATATTTATATGTTTTTGGAATCAGAACATGATGAAGAATAAAATAAAAATAATTTTGGATCGTTTTATAAAAAAATAATTTTAATTACAATTTTCAGATTTTTAATGACCAAAGTCATTAATTAATTTTTAAGCCACCAAGCTGAAATGCAATACCGAAGTCCGGCCTTCGTCGAAGATTGCTTGGCCAAAATTTCAATTAATTTGATTGAAAAATGAGGGTGTGACAGTGCCGCCTCAAGCCGGATATGACGTCATCAAAGACATTTATCGAAAAAAAGAAAAAAATGTCTGGGGATTTCATACCCAGGAACTCTCATGTAAAATTTCATAAAGATTGATCCAGTAGTTTAGTCTGAATCGCTCTACACACACACACGCACAGATACACACAAACACACACACACACACACACACACACACACACACACCACGACTGTCACGTGTCAATATATCACTCAAGGTGATTATGAACCGGTTAATTACTACTAATTAACTAACCACACCACGATCCACTCTCGCAGGCATACAATTAAATAGAGTCAACAAAAGTATAAGTTTCAGACGCCTGTTTATGTATAAACTCTCCACCTCCCTCGAGCCTTCACTCAAAATATGTTCCTTTTACGTTCTCAACACGTAAAAACCCAGTGTTCACTGACAAAATGCCAGTAGTATGTAGAAAATTATAGTAACACGCTGAACCCGTGTAAATACAGTCAAATGAGAATGTTCTGTTCGAAAAGCTCTAGTTCGTGCAGGTGTCCACACCCCACGTTGTCCCTACTCCAATGAAATCATAGATACGAAAAGACAACGGTGGTCAACGGGGTGCGTACGACATGGTGCACTTAGCTTTATCTCTGCTGCTGCTGCTTAGCCGGTATGCTGGTTAGTCGGTTCGCTGGTTAGCCGGTCCGCTGGTTAGCCGGTCCGCTGGTTAGCCGGTACGCTGGTTAGCCGGTTCGCTGGTTAGCCGGTCCGCTGGTTAGCCGGTCTCCTGGTTAGCGTAGCCTCAACAGTTCCCGCCAGAGTCAGCCGTGCAGATGTTACAGGTACGTAACGAACGAACGAAACGAACGAACGAAACGAAGGAAGGCTGCAAACAGAAAGCATCGGTGCACTAAACATGTCAGCTACCCCTCACCCACCACCTTAAAACATGTCATCTTTAAATATCTCATCGAGCACGTGGGCCTGCACAAAACTGACTTTTTACAACAACAAAACAGCCATTTTCCGTCCTTCTCTCCCTATCTGCAAAAACCATATACAGATTAGTATTTTAGCGTCACAGAGAGTAAATTATGCGCTAACCTGGAAAGAACAACAGAGAGTATTTCATTCCACAACACAGACTCATCAACAGCGTTAAATAATGATTTATTACCTCAAAAGCCTATGATTGTACTCTCAATGGAAGCAAAGTCCGCTTCCTCCCTGGAACAGTCTCTGTTCGTCAACAGTGACCCAAAACGTCCAGAACCCCTTGTCGAATCCTTATGCGAAAGCCATCGCCGACGAAGGAAATTTGACGACTTGTCCTCAGCAAAATACGTGGCAGAGGAAAGGAATAACTTGTGGAAGTTCCCCTAGAGTGCCGAATATAATACTCGGTGAAAAACCATCATACTCTAGTAACTGTGTGTTAGATCCTTCCTCTTCTGCCGCTGGGTGTCAAGTGTGTCGTCCTTGAGTCTCTGACAGACCACCTAGCCAAATACACGTGACTGACCTTGTCACCAAACCAGGCCAGCTATACACGATTCTGCCTCCCCAAGCAGGAAAAAAGACACGAGAAACTCAATCCCTGCAAATCCCGTGCGCGCTGTCAGCAAAAAACCGTCAGCCCTATGACAGCAGAAACCCGCACTGTGAAGCTCGTGCGTTTCAAAACATCCGTGCTCGGGAGCACTGTCAGCAAAAACTGCTGTGTCCAATATCACGCACAGGCGCTTTCTATCATACATTCGACCAAGAACAGGCACTCCACTGAGTTGCACTTTCTTGGTCTCTGTCACCCGATCGTGACACACCTCCCCTCTTCAAGACGAAACCTCGGTTTCGCTCACAGTCATGTTCTCCTCTACAGCCCGAGAGAGAAAGTCAGCTCCAACATTGTTGGCGCCCGGTATGACGCGTACCGTGAATTGGTACGGTTGGAGAATCAACGCCCAGCGCATAAGTCTGGCGTTTGCCAACCTTGCAACCTGAAGATATTGCAGAGGTTGATGGTCCGTCTCCAGACAGAAAGGTCGTCCGTACAGGTACGCTTCGAACTTCTGGATGCCCCAGACAATGGCGAGACACTCCCGTTCAACCGTTGCATACGCTGCCTCGGCCGAGGTCAGCTTACGGCTGGCGAAGCAAACAGGGTGCAGAAACCCCTCTGTCTCTTGAAGCAACACTGCCCCAAGTCCCTTCCCTGAAGCGTCTGTCCTCAGCACGAAGTCCTTGTTCAGGTCTGGTAGTCGGAGAATAGGCTGACTGGTGAGTCGCCTCTTCAGGGTGTTGAATGCGGAGCTGCATTCCTCAGTCCACACTACAACGGTCGGTTGTAGTTTCTTGGTAAGGTTGGTCAGTGGTAGTGCGATTTCGGCAAAGTGCGGGATGAAGCGTCTGTAGAAGCTGGCTAGGCCCAGGAAAGACCTGACTTCTTTCTTCGTGCGCGGTGGCTCCGCCTCCCGAATCTTCTGGATCTTGTCGTCCTCTGGAACGAGCAATCCCTCGCCGACAACATGACCCAGGAAAGACAATTCCCGAAATCCCAAGTAGCACTTGGACGGTTTAGCTCCCAGATTTCCGTCCTTCAACCTCCCGAACACGTCGCGCAGGGCGTCGAGATGTTCAGTCCATGTCTCTGTCGCGATCAGCACATCGTCGATGAAACTGCTGATGTCCTCGCGCTTCAATGGTTCCAAAAGTTTCCTCATCATGCGAGTGAAGACGGCACCTGCATTCTGCAGACCAAAAGGCATGACTGTCCACTGGAACTGGCCGAATGGAGTGGTAAATGCAGTCTTTGGGCGATCTTCCTCGGCAACTGGAATTTGCCAGTATCCCTTGGTGAGGTCCAGTTTGGAAAAGTACTTGGCCTTGGCCAAGTGACTGAAGAGGTAGTCCACATCAGGCATGGGTTCCGCGTCAAACGCCGTAATCTTGTTCAGCTTCCGGTAGTCGACACAGAACCTGACGCGTCCATCCTTCTTCACAAGCACAATTGGTGAACTGTAGGGAGAGTTCGCTGGCTCGATGACGCCCAACTTCGTCATGTCGGCGATTTCCTTCCTGACCACCTCCTTCTGGGCATGAGGCATGGGATACTGCTTCGTCCTCACTGGCTGTTTCTCCAGCAAGTCGAAGGTAAACTCCTCCAGATGCGTCTGAAGTGGTATGTCTGTAAGGACCCGTGCTGCATCCTTCAGGATCTCTTGCAGGTCCGCCTGCTAGTCGTCCCCAAGATCAGGTGAGATGTGCACGTCCGTGAGATCCTCACTAGCCTCCAGCGGACAAACTGGCACCCGTCCTCCTCCCTGTTCTTCCGTTGTCTCGTCCATCACGACAGCAACTGCTTCTGTCACTTTGTCCTTTTCCCCGTAGGCAGTCCTCTCTATGTAGGCGCGCAGCAGGTTGGCGTGGTACAGGCGTGCTTTCCCGTTCATGACGATCCTGTAGTCGTTCTGGCCCACTTTCGCTGTCACCTCAAAAGGTCCTTGCCACTGCAGTTGTAGCTTGTTGTGTTTGACAGGTAGAAGTAGCAACACCCGTTCTCCAATCTTGAAGCTGCGCGGCCGTGCCTTGCGGTCGAATCCTCGCGCGTAACGCTGTGCTGCTCTTCCCAGGTTCTCTTGAGCCAGTTTGCAGGTCTCTTCAATCCTGTTCCTGAGTTCTACGATGTAGGTCGCTGTCGTCTGCACCTCCTCGTCAGCTTCTTCGTCTGTCCAAGCCTGACGCAGGATAGCCATGGGACCGCGTACCTGTCTGCCGTACAACAGCTCGAATGGGGAAAAGCCCAAGCTCTCCTGAGGAACCTCGCGGTATGCAAAAAGCAATGCTGGGATGTACCTGTCCCACGTGCGTGGTTTCTCCTGAGCTAGTTTCCTCAGCATGGTCTTCAAGGTGCCATTGAACCTTTCCACCAGTCCGTTGCACTGAGCATGGTAAGGAGTGGTGAAGTGCTGCTCCAGTGATAGCAGTCGTGCTGCCTCCGCCATCACTCCTCCCGTGAACTGCGTGCCTCTGTCGGTGAGTACCTCTGATGGAATTCCCAGCCGGGACCACATAGTAACCAGAGCCTCAGCTACTCGTGTGGCTTCAATCGATTTCAGAGGGATCGCCTCTGGGTATCGAGTAGCGTAGTCCACCATGGTCAAAATGTATCTGTTTCCGTCCTCAGACGCAGGCAAGATGGGCCCGATGATGTCCACTGCCACCCGACGAAAGGGTTCGTCGATGAGCGGCATCTTCTCTAAGGGGACCTTCCTCACCCTTCCTTTGGCAACCACCTTCTGGCACTTATCGCAGGACGCACAGAAACGTCGGACATCCGTGCAGATGCCGGGCCAGTAAAAGTGGCGCCAGACACGATCCGTGGTCTTCTTGGTCCCAAGATGACCTCCCAGAATCGAGTCGTGTGCCGTTGCCATGACACCCTCGCGAAACTCGCGAGGCACGACAACCTGTTTGAATGCACCTTCCTTGTTGCTGAACTCACGGTAGAGCAACTTCTTGTCCCTGAGGAACCTTGACCTCCCATGCTTCCCGCTCAGCTTCACCTTCCCCGACTTCGCGTGCTCCCGAGGAGTAGCTAAGGTCGGGTCAGAATCCTGAGCCTTCGCGAGAAGCGCGGGGGTCACGTTCCCCAGGGCAGCTCGTGCAGCAGGTAGGGGTTTGAGAGGTTTGTCCTCTCGCTCCGCCTGTGCCCGCGTGAGCACTGAAATGACGTCGGGAGACCGATAAACGGGAACCTCCCTGGTGACGCCGTCCACAAACTGAACCCGGTTTCCAATGAGCAAGTCGCATGGAGGATCGTCCATGACGACGGCCACAATGGTCCCCGTGAACAACGGGGTTACGACCTTGATCACTGCCGTGTTCAAGTCGTAAGCGTGAGATGCCTCGGCCATTCTCACCCTGATGCTGTCTCCTGTGTAGGCCATAGCTGGAACTAGACTCGCCCGAACCACTATCATGTCTGCCCCTGTGTCCCGCAGACCTTCGCCCTTCACTCCGTTAACGTAGACGTTGCAGTGGGGCTGGAAATGTTTCCTGGAGCACGGAACGCAGAGTTGTGGAATTGTGCATGAGCTCGTGACGTCCCTTAACTCCTCGCTGCCAACAAAGTGAACGCCCTTCTGGTCAGCCTGTCTCCTGTGGCAGTCCTTCTTCACGTGGCCCCGCTTGTTGCAGTAGTAACACTGGATGTCAGATCTGGAACTCGATCCCTTGTGTCCCTGATCGTCCTTCCCGTCCTTGGGTCCTGAAGAACCCGAATTTCCCGTTTTTCCTGGCCGTGAGCCTGAAGATTTGCCGGAGATCGCCTGGGCGTCCTCGTGCACTCTGATCCAGTCGGCTGCCTCCTGAGTAGTCTTTGGCTGGTGCTCCTGCACGAAGGTCACCACCTCAGGTCGCAGGCTGGACATCAGTTGTTCCATGACTATGAGGTCGGCAAGGTCGTTGACGGTCCAGTCCTTTTCGGCCATCTCCACCCAGCGCCGCAGGTAGAGATTAAGGCGTGCCACAAACTGATGACTCAGCTCGCCGCTCAGTCTCTTGCTGTTACGCAGACGTCGTCTGTAGGCTTCCGCAGTCAGGTTAAAGCGCTGGAGTAACGCCTTCTTAAGTGCCTGATAGTCTCTCGCCTCGTCGTCCTCCAAAGCGTTGTAGAGCTGCAATGCGCGTCCTTTCAAGCAGGTGCTAAGGCGGCTAGCCCACGTGGCCTCTTCCCACTTCTGGTCAGATGCAATGCGCTCAAACCGGCGTAAAAAGTCGTCGAGCTCGTCCTTGTCATCGTCGAACGTCGGCAGTCTCGTACGGTCGGCAACAAACGTCGGCGCGCTAGCCTGAGTAAGCGTACCCTTCTCGGCCTGTAGCCTAGCTAGCTCTAGCTGGTGATCGCGATCCGCCTGTTCCTTCCGGTCTAGTCTGTCACGTTCGTCTTTCTTTTCCTGTCTGTCAAGTTCGGCCTGTCGTTCGGCCTGTCGTTCCTGTCTCTCAAGCTCGTCTTTCTTATCCTGTCGGTCACGTTCGGCCTGTCGTTCCTGTCTCTCAAGTTCAGCCTGTTCTTTCTCTTTCCGTTCCTGTCTGTCACGTTCGTCTTTCTTGTCCTGTCTGTCCCGTTCGGCCTGTCGTTCTTGTCTGTCAAGCTCTTCTTTTCTCGTCTGTCGCTCTATGTCTTCTTTACGTTCTAACTCCTTGCGCTTAAGCAAACTACGCGCTCTAACGCGTGCGTCTCGCTCTGTCTGTTCCTCACTGCCAGGAGTCTCGAAAGTTATTCTCCTCGTCGGAGATCCCCCTGTAGCCATGGTTAGTTTTAGCAAAGCTTTATTACAAAAGTAAGTCTAACGCAGCTATAGCTAGAACACGCGGTGATGAAAGCGGTGGATACAAAAATCCAGCAACCGAAAATGCAGAAGAAAAATCCAAACAGTGTAGAACAAAACGCGTAGCCTACTTTATGGCTGCTTTTTGCGGTAAAACAAAATGTTTCCCACAGCCGTGGCCTATTTTATCGGCTGTTTTTTGCGGTGAAACAGAGTGTCTCCCACAGCCTTGGTTAGGACAGAAGTCCTCGGACCCTTCCCCCCCAAAATTCCAACAAAGTCAAAATATGGAGAAAAATCCAAGTAAAACAAGACGGTAGAAATGTAACCTGTTACAGAATGCGAGACAATGTAGAGAAAACTGAGTAAAACGAATAACAAATCCGCTAACCCCGCTCAGCTCTCTGCAACGGAAAACTCTGAACGTACAACAACAAAGATTCACAAACAAAGGAAAGGGAAGTAATCACAGTTAGCGCATACAATAACTCACAAATTACAATTTACATTTCCTGCAAGATGTGAATCGCTTAAGGTGTGGTATATGATCAAAACTATACAAAAAAGGGTAGCACCAAGCAGAAAATAAGTCGAGCACTGACGAGATTATCTGCTCTTAGTTATCCTTAATTGGTGGGTCTTTATCAGTTGGAAATTAACTGAGTAAATCCCGGCTTGGCCCCCACGTGTCACGTGTCAATATATCACTCAAGGTGATTATGAACCGGTTAATTACTACTAATTAACTAACCACACCACGATCCACTCTCGCAGGCATACAATTAAATAGAGTCAACAAAAGTATAAGTTTCAGACGCCTGTTTATGTATAAACTCTCCACCTCCCTCGAGCCTTCACTCAAAATATGTTCCTTTTACGTTCTCAACACGTAAAAACCCAGTGTTCACTGACAAAATGCCAGTAGTATGTAGAAAATTATAGTAACACGCTGAACCCGTGTAAATACAGTCAAATGAGAATGTTCTGTTCGAAAAGCTCTAGTTCGTGCAGGTGTCCACACCCCACGTTGTCCCTACTCCAATGAAATCATAGATACGAAAAGACAACGGTGGTCAACGGGGTGCGTACGACATGGTGCACTTAGCTTTATCTCTGCTGCTGCTGCTTAGCCGGTATGCTGGTTAGTCGGTTCGCTGGTTAGCCGGTCCGCTGGTTAGCCGGTCCGCTGGTTAGCCGGTTCGCTGGTTAGCCGGTCCGCTGGTTAGCCGGTCTCCTGGTTAGCGTAGCCTCAACAGTTCCCGCCAGAGTCAGCCGTGCAGATGTTACAGGTACGTAACGAACGAACGAAACGAACGAACGAAACGAAGGAAGGCTGCAAACAGAAAGCATCGGTGCACTAAACATGTCAGCTACCCCTCACCCACCACCTTAAAACATGTCATCTTTAAATATCTCATCGAGCACGTGGGCCTGCACAAAACTGACTTTTTACAACAACAAAACAGCCATTTTCCGTCCTTCTCTCCCTATCTGCAAAAACCATATACAGATTAGTATTTTAGCGTCACAGAGAGTAAATTATGCGCTAACCTGGAAAGAACAACAGAGAGTATTTCATTCCACAACACAGACTCATCAACAGCGTTAAATAATGATTTATTACCTCAAAAGCCTATGATTGTACTCTCAATGGAAGCAAAGTCCGCTTCCTCCCTGGAACAGTCTCTGTTCGTCAACAGTGACCCAAAACGTCCAGAACCCCTTGTCGAATCCTTATGCGAAAGCCATCGCCGACGAAGGAAATTTGACGACTTGTCCTCAGCAAAATACGTGGCAGAGGAAAGGAATAACTTGTGGAAGTTCCCCTAGAGTGCCGAATATAATACTCGGTGAAAAACCATCATACTCTAGTAACTGTGTGTTAGATCCTTCCTCTTCTGCCGCTGGGTGTCAAGTGTGTCGTCCTTGAGTCTCTGACAGACCACCTAGCCAAATACACGTGACTGACCTTGTCACCAAACCAGTCCAGCTATACACGATTCTGCCTCCCCAAGCAGGAAAAAAAGACACGAGAAACTCAATCCCTGCAAATCCCGTGCGCGCTGTCAGCAAAAAACCGTCAGCCCTATGACAGCAGAAACCCGCACTGTGAAGCTCGTGCGTTTCAAAACATCCGTGCTCGGGAGCACTGTCAGCAAAAACTGCTGTGTCCAATATCACGCACAGGCGCTTTCTATCATACATTCGACCAAGAACAGGCACTCCACTGAGTTGCACTTTCTTGGTCTCTGTCACCCGATCGTGACAACGACCCTCGTCTCGATTCCCCCTCTATGTTAAAACATTTAGTCAAAACTTGATTAAATGTAAAAATGAACGAAGAAAGACAGAAACAAACAGACACCCAAACTTTTGACAAGTTCAGGTGGGGTTTTTTTTGCCAGGTGTTTGGAAGAGAACATTAAGATTGCTTTAATTGTATCCAGTTCGTACATTTACTTAATTAATTAACCGTGGTTTTTTTTTACAGACATGCTTTTTAAAATGTTTACTTTTGAAAGCATGTAACTAATCGAACACCGACACGGTTGGCCTAGTGGTAAGGCGTCCGCCCCGTTATCGGGAGGTCGTGGGTTCGAACCCCGGCCGGGTCATACCTGAGACTTTAACATTGGCAGTCTAGTGGCTGCTCCGCGTGGCGTCTGGCATTATGGGGTTAGTGCTAGGACTGGTTGGTCCGGTGTCAGAATAATGTGATTGGGTGAGACATGAAGCCTGTGCTGCGACTTCTGTCTTCTGTGGTGCACGTCAGTTATATGTCAAAGCAACACCGCCCTGATATGGCCCTCCGTGGTCGGCTGGGCGTTAAGCAAACAAACAAACAAACAAACAAACTAATCGAACACCTATTTTTCTCATCGTCAATTTAATACGCATGGGTGCGTCCACACCAAACAAACCAGCTTTTTCCCCTGTTCCCATTCTGGCACGGCCACACATATCAGTCTGTTAGTTGATTAGCTTGTAATCCGAAAAGAAAATGTAAACCTCGGGGATAGATAATGGGCCGAGTCAACAAGCTTTACGAGTTAACTATTTACAGTCCTCACACTGCCGGGCAGAGAGGTTGACCGGGCGAGCGCCTGTGTAAACAATGGGCTATAGAAAATTC
The DNA here is from genome assembly GCF_037325665.1 of Littorina saxatilis. Classification (NCBI taxonomy): domain Eukaryota; kingdom Metazoa; phylum Mollusca; class Gastropoda; order Littorinimorpha; family Littorinidae; genus Littorina; species Littorina saxatilis. Next base: position 4,287 of record NW_027127778.1, on the reverse strand, counting down.
AAGGTGTGGACAAGTACGGTTCATTGAATAGAATTGATTTTAAAACTGTTCTGGGCGATTCAGGCGAACATGCAACAGACTTCTATGCAAAGAGACACTGTTGCTCTGAACAATGGCTTAGGCCAACAACAAAAAGTTGTATGTTTCTGGTAACATGGCTACAAAAAATAGGGTAGGTAGGTAGGTTTTTTTTAATATATTTTTTTATTTTTTATTTTTTTTTTTAGGGTAGAAAATAACTATACAGTGACGCAAAGAGACTGGACTTACTATGCAAAGAGAAAGACAACACATTACAAAACAAATGAGACAAAAGGGATGCGGGGTTATCCCCCTTGTGTCGTCTGCCGTCTGTTACTTTCGTTTTGACGCTTTTTTTTCTGCTTTTTTTTTTTTTTTACAAAAACAGACTTTTTTTCCCCCCCAAATGCCCCCAAAAAGTCTAGGGTCGCGCGAAAAAATAGGGTCGGTCAGGATACCGTAAACAGACCGTAAAAAATAGTCTGTTTACGGTATCCCGACCGACCCTATTTTTTTCGCGCGACCCTTGACTTTTTTTTGGCATTTGGGAAAAAAACAAAAACAAAAAATCTGGTTTTTGACAAAACAACTTAAAAATATGGGTTTTTTTGAAAAAAATAAAAAAATACCGACCTACCGACCCTATTTTTTTGGCCTATGTTACGGTAAACAGACTATTTTTTTTGTTGGCCTAACAGAGTCGCGGTTTCCCGAGTTGCACCGTTCGTGTTTGTTTGCTGTACGCTCTACCTTTTTACCTACTACCTTCTGCTGTGCTACGCCTCCTTTAACAATGTTAACAATTTTTAAAGAGTTGTTCGATAACTTCTTCTTAATCTTCTTCATGGGCTGAAACTCCCACCTTCACTCCTGTTTTTACACGAGTGGGATTTTACGTGTATGACCGTTTTGACACCGCCATTCAGGCAGCCTTCGAGAAGAAAACAGAGAATAAGATTGATGCTGAATAATTATTGGTCTCGGATGTCCCCCCTAGGTTCTCGACACAAGAAACACCTAACAACCAACTAACCTCTCGCACAGTGCGCCTCTGCACACAGTCGTGTTACCTCCCCTCCCCTGAAAAATGGCTATCAAACAATCGAGCTATGTTCAGACGGCATTGTGAGTTGTCCAGAAGAAACTACACAGTACTATGCAGTAAAGGATTTAAGCACACAACCTAGGGCATTGTGTGTCTACTTCTCCAAGCGCAAAAGAACTGGAGATATAGATCAGGTATCCGTCTTCGTCGTCAGACTTGTTATTGGACTTAGAACAACAACAAGTGTGTTTTATCGGTCGTTCTGCATTGTGCTTTAAGTCTCTCACAACAACAAGTGTGTTATATCGGTCGTTCTGCATTGTGCTTTAAGTCTCTCACAACACAATAAAAATGCGTTCGACCTCTCTCACCTGAGCACATTTCCAGATTGTTGCCGTCTGCAAGCTGTTACCATTAAATCCCTCTTTTCCTCCGTCATCCCTCACCCCCACCCATCCTCCAGACCTTTCGTGTCTTTCCTTTCCCCATTATTAAGGTTAAGGCGTTGTCGTGTGCATATGTAAGAAATGTTAAATGTTTGTACTGGAAACTTGCATTCTCCCAGTAAGGTAATATATTGTACTACGTTGCAAGCCGCTGGAGCAATTTTTTGATTAGTGCTTTTGTGAACAAGAAACAATTAACAAGTGGCTCTATCCCATCTCCCCCCCCCCCCCCCTTTCCCCGTCGCGATATAACCTTCGTGGTTGAAAACGACGTTAAACACCAAATAAATAAAGAAAGAAAGTCGTGTGCATAGTGAAGACCAGTGGAGAATAAAGAGTGAGGAGTGTGCCTGTTCAAGGTTCCGTATCGACCACCCCAGTGACCGACCATAAGCAGTCATGATAGACAAGTAGTCGTAGTGGAAAAGTGAATCATATTGGACAAACATATTTAACTTATCGATGATCTTTTCATTGTTTCAGGCGGTTATAATGAGCATGAGGTCGTTCTTGAGAGATGGTCGCTAGGACAGATTCCACTGACATTTCCCCGTCTCACATGCCCCTGATGGCTTCGCCGTGAGGGCGTTACACTGAAATTTCTCTCATAGATTCATTTGTGTGAACGATTTTTGTAAGCGGCCACAGATCTCTCCAAGATTGTACATGCGATACGAATTAAACCCTTGCACTTTGAAAACAAAACCAAGACTGCTACCTGTATAGTGTGGTAATTCTTTGCCGAATTTAAAAAAAATAATGTACACAAAAAACACCCACCTGTACCTGCATATAAAGCAGCTGGACCGCTGTTTGTTTTTGTGTAGGCATGTGAATGCTTGTACCTTGTGTGACGGGCACAATAGCCGAGGGCATAAGGCGCGGGCCTCTCAATCGGAGGTTGAGTGTTCGAATCCCGGCTGCGCCCGGTGGGTTAAAGATGGAGATTTTGTTTGTCCTCCAGGTCAACGTTGGTGCAGACCCGCTAGTGCCGCATCCCCCTTCGTGTGTACACGCAAGCACAAGACCAAGTGCGCACGGAAAAGATCCATTAATTCGTGTCAGAGTTTAGTGGGTTATAGAAACAACAAAATACCATGCGTGCATCCCCCAAAAGCGTCGTATGGCTGCCTAAATGGCGCGGTAGAAACGGCCATGATACACGTGTGACAGGGGAGGCTACCGCTCCTTTCACAGCAAACTCTCCGTCGCGATATAACCTTCGTGGTTGAAAACGACGTTAAACACCAAATAAAGAAAGACAGAAAACTCTGCACCCGAGTTGTTGGCCTTAAAGTCAACACCTCTGGATTGTGGAATTCTGTTTGTGATGAGGTCTGGTGGTTTCCGATTGTCTGTATGTTCATGGAAACCTTCGGGTTTGCATAACAGTTTTTATAGGGCTAAGAAATTAGCCCTAACATTTTCAATCCTGTTTGATTGCACTTCGCCTCCCGAGGTGATCGTAGTGTTACGGCACTCGGTTACACACGTACACTCCCACTCGTGCAAAAAACCACGATTGTACGTGGGAGTTTCAGGCCTTGAACCAAGAAGAAGAAGTATCTCGTGTGAAAATCTGAACAGATCTGTTGTCGTGTTCATCATGGTTTACACGAAAAGTCTTGCATCTTTACAGGTAGACTACACTCTTTCCCGTGTAAACAATTCGGAACTCGTCTCAGATCTGGCCAGGGTTTTACATGGGATAAGACCATGCCCCCAACACAAACACACACTTGGTCACATACCAACAACCAACACGATTAGTGATTAGTGCTTGCTGTGTTGATTTGGAATTGTGTCTTGAATTAGATTCTAAAAATAAGAATTAGCGGCTTTTACGAAATTAATTCAACAACACAAATCCCATCATGCACAAAGCTGAAGAGCTTATAGCATGCTCATCTGTGGTATGTGACCAAGTGGAAGGATGGGCTTCCTATGTAAAACCCTAGCCAGGGCTGAGCCGGTGAGACAAACTATTTTCACGACAAGGAGTGGACGTTTAAGATCCAGTCCGAATTGAATGATAGATACATTGAATCAATGTCAACCCGCTACAAGAACGACAGAACCAAAGGAAAACGGGTTGAATGCGTGTGTTGGAATTTCTTTCCACCCACACATTTTTCGTCTTCCCAGGCGCATGCATTGTACAGTATCGTGATAAATGTTCACGGACATTTTTGTAAGCATTACCTGGATTAAAATGAAGGCTCGTTTAGGAAAGGTGCATTCCTCTTTTCTGCGGTAAGTGGGAATTATATGTCACGGAAATAAATTGACAAATCAATAAATTCTTCGCCTGTAGGAACTCAAATTTTGAGGACAAAAGTCGCTTGTTCATATCAATGCTTGTTATCCTCTCGGGTGCCAGGAGACTGCAACGGTTCCGCATAAATCTCACTTTTTGTCTGTGGGCAAATGACGTATGCATTTAGAACGCTTACGTCCCTTTGATCTGAGAACGACAAATCAATCAGTCGCTGAATAACTAACGAAGTAACTGTGCGTTGGCTGATTGGCAGCTTACCTACTTAACTACCAACCTACCTAACTAATTAACACATTTACTAAACACAGCGCACCTTTTCTTGTCCCGAGTCTTGTTGTCCCAAGTCCCAAATCACATTGATCCCCATTCTCTACATTTCCTCATGTACAGTATTATCAGTTATATGCAGACAAAGAGATAAGGGAAGAAACTCCGCAGCGATAAAGGGCATAACTCGGCAGCCAGGGCCATTGGAAAGCTTTGACAGACGATTCAAT
>NW_027127777.1:130000-142105 GCF_037325665.1 Littorina saxatilis | reverse complement strand
GAGGAGAGAGAGAGAGAGAGAGTTTGGTACACGAAGGGTGTTGATTTTTGGTCTGTGATCAAGTGGAAGTAATGCTCTAATCCTATGTAATTGTCTGGTCAAATCTGAGGCGATGGGCCGATTTGTTTACCAGAGAAGGAGTACGTGTGCCTTTAAAACCTACTATGGTATGGATAACTCTTCTGCAAGGTCGCTTAGTCGAAATCGTCTTTCATCTTCTTTTTTTGATAAATTTGTGTTTCTCTGCTTTCTTTGCTTACGCATTGTTGTCTTTTTACATTTAGTCAAGTTGTGACTAAATGTTTGAACGTAGAGGGGGGAATCGAGACGAGGGTCGTGGTGTATGTGCGTGCGTGTGTGTGTGTGTGTGTGTGTGTGTGTGTGTATGTGTGTGTGTGTGTGTGTGTGTCTGTCTGTGTGTGTGTGTGTAGAGCGATTCAGACTAAACTACTGGACCGATCTTTATGAAATTTGACATGACAGTTCCTGGGTATGATATCCCCAGACGTGTTTTTCATTTTTTTGATAAATGTCTTTGATGACGTCATATCCGGCTTTTCGTGAAAGTTGAGGCGGCACTGTCACGCTCTCATTTTTCAACCAAATTGGTTGAAATTTTGGTCAAGTAATGTTCGACGAAGCCCGGACTTCGATATTGCATTTCAGCTTGGTGGTTTAAAAACTAGTTAATGACTTTGGTCATTAAAAATCCGAAAATTGTAAAAAAAAAAAATTTTTTTTTTTATAAAACGATCCAAATTTACGTTTATCTTATTCTCCATCATTTGCTGATTCCAAAAACATATAAATATGTTATATTTGGATTAAAAACAAGCTCTGAAAATTAAATATATAAAAATTATTATCAAAATTAAACTTTCGAAATCAATTTAAAAACACTTTCATCTTATTCCTTGTCGGTTCCTGATTCCAGAAACATATAGATATGATATGTTTGGATTAAAAACACGCTCAGAAAACGAAGAGAGGTACAGAAAAGCTTGCTATCCTTCTCAGCGCAACTACTACCCCGCTCTTCTTGTCAATTTCACTGCCTTTGCCGTGAGCGGTGGACTGACGATGCTACGAGTATACGGTCTTGCTGCGTTGCATTGCGTTCAGTTTCATTCTGTGAGTTCGACAGCTACTTGACTAAATGTTGTATTTTCGCCTTACGCGACTTGTTGTCTCCTCTGTTGACTGACTTATTGTCTTTTTACATTTAGTCAAGTTTTGACTAAATGTTTTAACATAGAGGGGGAATCGAGACGAGGGTCGTGGTGTATGTGTGTGTGTGTGTGTGTGTATGTGTGTGTGTGTGTGTGTGTGTGTGTGTGTGTGTGTGTGTGTGTGTGTCTGTCTGGGCGTGTGTGTGTGTGCAGAGCGATTCAGAGTAAACTACTGGACCGATCTTTATGGAATTTTACATGAGAGTTCCTGGGTATGATATCCCCAGACGTTTTTTTCTTTTTTTGGGATAAATGTCTTTGATGACGTCATATCCGGCTTTTTGTAAAAGTTGAGCCGGCACTGTCACACCCTCATTTTTCAATAAAATTGATTGAAATGTTGGCCAAGCAATCTTCGACAAAGGCCGGACTTTGGTTTTGCATTTCAGCTTGGAGGCTTAAAAATTAATTAATGACTTTGGTCATTAAAAATCTGAAAAATGTAATTAAAATTATTTTTTTATAAAATGATCCAAAATTACGTTCATCTTATTCTTCATCATTTTCTGATTCCAAAAACATATAAATATGTTATGTTAGGATTAAAAACAAGCTCTGAAAATTCAAAATATAAAAATTATGAGTCTGTGGCAGATGAATGTATGGTACAGCAAACTGGACTTCCACTGGGAAAAGTCCGTCATGTTCCAGAGAAAGGATCCGATTCCGGTAAGGCTGACATAAAAATAAAGTGTCTGATTAGCGGCGCCACACATATGCTACTTTTGATTATTTGGTGTCCATACTTTTGACCGACAATAAAATAAGTTATTAACCATTTTAGATAAGCTTCCAAGCTTAAGTCCGGGCTTCGTAGAAGATTGCTTGTCTAAAATGTCAATCAATTTGATCGAAAAATGAGGGTTTGACAGTGCCGCCTCAACTTGCACAAAATAGCCGAATATGACGTCATCAAAGACATTCATCAAAAGAAAATGAAAGCAAATGTCTGGGGATATCACTCTCAGGAACTCTCATGCAAAGTTTCGTGTAGTTTTCTCTGAATCGCTCAACACATGTACACACAGACACACACATACACCGCACCCTCGTCTCGATTCACCGTCCATTTTAAAACATTTAGTCAAAACTTGACTAAATGTAAAACAAGTCGCGTAAGGCGAAAATACAATATTTAGTCAAGTAGCTGTCGAACTCGCAGAATGAAACTGAACGCAATGCAACGCAGCAAGACCGTATACTCGTAGTCCACCGCTCACGGCATAGGCAGTGAAATTGACAAGAAGAGCGGGGTAGTAGTTGCGCTAAGAAGGATAGCACGCTTTTCTGTACCTCTCTTTGTTTTAACTTTCTGAGCGTGTTTTTAATCCAAACATATCATATCTATATGTTTTTGGAATCAGGAACCGACAAGGAATAAGATGAAAGTGTTTTTAAATTGATTTGGACACTTTAATTTTGATAATAATTTTTATATATTTAATTTTCAGAGCTTGTTTTTAATCCGAATATAACATATTTATATGTTTTTGGAATCAGCAAATGATGGAGAATAAGATAAACGTAAATTTGGATCGTTTTATAAATTTTTATTTTTTTTTACAATTTTCAGATTTTTAATGACCAAAGTCATTAATTAATTTTTAAGCCACCAAGCTGAAATGCAATACCGAAGTCCGGGCTTCGTCGAAGATTACTTGACCAAAATTTCAACCAATTTGGTTGAAAAATGAGGGCGTGACAGTGCCGCCTCAACTTTCACGAAAAGCCGGATATGACGTCATCAAAGACATTTATCAAAAAAAATGAAAAAAACGTTCGGGGATTTCATACCCAGGAACTCTCATGTCAAATTTCATAAAGATCGGTCCAGTAGTTTAGTCTGAATCGCTCTACACACACACACACACACACACACACACACGCACAGACAGACACACATACACCACGACCCTCGTTTCGATTCCCCCTCGATGTTAAAATATTTAGTCAAAACTTGACTAAATATAAAAAGGAAAGGGAAGTAACCTAACTTACGATGTAGGTTCAGCATGGCCAGGCCTACTTGACCTTATGGATGGACGAAATCTATACGATCACCACGCTGGACAGAGGGCTGAAAGGGCAGTATCCGCCTCCCCCGCCATCCCAGTCTTTCCCGGATGTATACACGGACGACTTTGAAAGCAAGTACAGTAGTCCGCATTTTATATGCAAATGTGCATTCCTTCCTCATCGCACCATCCATTAACGCAATATCATCAATGACAACAGTCGCTACACTAACCAGCGTAAAAGGAGCAATTACTTTTTCCACCCATCTCTCGAGAGGGGGCGTGATATTGGCCGTTCAACAGGAAGTCCGTGGCAACCGTGTGGCTAGGATTCTTAGGGAGACAATGAACGACAGAAGGTGTCACCCCAGTGAACAGATTATATCTGCAAAAGATAGTCCTGGGATAAATGGGATTATTTCCAAACAATATTTATTTTGACTGAGGGTGTGAGAAAGAAATAAAGAAAGAATTAGGTTGGGGAAAGAAACCTTGAAAGAGAGACAAGCTGCGGAGCTTCCCCCTCCCCCCCCCCCAACACAACCCCCACCTTTGTCTGGTCATTTCCGACAAACATACGATTAACAATACTAGGAACGATTTTGTCTCATTTTCTAGAACTTAAACTCGAACAGTACAGAATTACCTAATTTTCTATTGCAATATCCAACTTTGCTGTCAACTGACCCTTGCATGATGTTCCAGACGCGACCATTGGTCAGCAGCCCCCAGATTCTTGACCCAGGCAGGAGCGTTCGAAGTGGTCACCTCTGACCAGCCTGACCGCAACAAGGTTGTCAGACAGGTGGCACTGGGACAGCCTGTGTCAAACTGTGGGGTGGACACCGTCGCGAAGACTATTACCTTGATTGGGGAAGCAGACTGGTAAATATAATTATACATGTGATGTTGTCCAAAAGTGTGGACACGAACTGGCACCTATTTGTATTACTGTTTTCGCCCGATCGAGCCGAAACCCATTCACATTCCGCATTCCATATTATCCGTTGTACGTAAAAATCGAAACACAAGTAATTTTATTTTAAAACAAGTGAGGCAGAGCGCTTTCTAAATGCATACATGTGCAATGGATAAAGTGCGATGAAAGTCACTTGTTCCTTTCCATGCTTGTTATTCTCTCAGGTGCTGGGTGACCCAAAAAAGATGCAACCCATAAAAGTGATAATTACTTCTGCTTCTCCTAATTTTCACCCGATTCCTGAATTTGGATATTTATTTCGAAAGAGCACACAAATCAGACCACTTAACCTATAAATTGGAAACAAATGTGATATGATCATGCATAAGCTGAAGTTAATGAACACCAAATATGAAGTAGTTCGTTGAACAGATGCAGAAGTAATTATCATTTTTATGGGTTGCATTTATTTTGGGTCAGCCTGTACCAGGAGATCGGTTCCGCATAGCTCTCACTTACTCTAATTCACATGCCTAATGCACTCAGAGCTCTTAATTCCCTTTGTTTCTCAGAACAGAGAAGATTAGTTAGTTTATGTGGTCAATGTCTTCAGGAAAGATGTGATGACAGAGGTGCACTTTTCCATGGGCAAGGTGACCGGGACGGAGTGTTTGTGGCAGCGATGATCCAACACGGTGGATGCCAAACATCTCAGGCTGAGGGAGTCTTCTTCTTTGTCTACCCTCACACGCAGTCCTATGCTGTGTACTATGACCTTGGTCAGTTTTTCTTTCGCCCTTCCTCTCTTTTTCTTGACGACCATCAAAAAGAGTCCTATGACCTTGGTGAGTTTTTCTTCCACCCTTCCTCTCTTTTGTTGTCGACCATCAAAAAGAATCCTATGCTGTCTTCTATGAGCTTTGGCAGTTTATCTTTCACCCTTCCTCTTTTTTTGTCTTCCATCAATTGTTGATCTCTTACTCCTTAAATGTATTCATCGTGTGATTTTTTTCAGCAACGAAAAAGCTGATCAGACAAGGCCGGCTAATTTGCAGACTGCCGAACGATTGGAATTCTCTGTCACTCTCAAACTCTTTATATGTAAAATGTTGAATGTTATGTCTAATGTAAAGCGCCATGAGACTGCCATTTGGCGGTGAACAGCGGTATAAAAGAATGTTTTATTATTATTATTACTGTTGGAAACGGTAAGTTTGTGTTTTCTGTGATGCTTTTGTTTTTACTTGTATGGTTTGATTGCTCTCTAATGTGTGTGTTTGTGTTTATGAGTCTCTGTGTGTGTGTATGTGTGTGTGTGTGTGTTTGTGTGGATGTGTGTATGTGTGTGTATGTGTGTGTGTGTGTGTGTGTGTGTGTGTGTGTGTGTGAGAGAGAGAGAGAGAGAGAGAGTTTTGGTGACTCAATATAAATTCCCTTGTCACCACAACCACCCCTCTTGCTCTCCGCCACCCTGGCCCATGACACCCCCCCCCCCCCCGAATTCTCCTGTTACTCAATCACCACCACATCCCTTACGTAACACACCCACACAAGCACACGCACACACACACACACACACACACACACACACACACACACACACACACACACACACACACACACACACACACACACATCCAACCCCCTCACACACACAAACACACACACTGCCTGGCAACATTTTATTCCAAAATATATGATTAAAGCGGACAAAGAAGAACAGTTGGTTAAATCCTATGAAATTCGTCTTTTCATAAAAAAACAATTGTGCCAGACACTATTGAATTTAATGTCATTGTACACTGAAACAATGAGAATTATAATATACAAACAAAAGAGTATCACCGGCCAACACGTTACTTGAAAAAAAAACCACCACGTGTTTACACATTCAACACACATTTTGTGACATCCTTTTTTGTTGTTTGTCTGAAATATTTCTGATTTCTTCATTTTATTCATCAGGGTACGCAAGTAAAAGGAATCGTGAACGGAAAACCTGTTTTCAACGTGACAGCGCCAGCGATTGCATTGTGAGCAATGGTTTCGTCGGCTTCGGAACTCAATCAATCAATCAATATGAGGCTTATATCGCGCGTATTCCGTGGGTACAGTTCTAAGCGCAGGGATATATTTTTTTTATTTTTTTATTTTTATTTTATGCAATTTATATCGCGCACATATTCAAGGCGCAGGGAACTAATTCCTTCGGTCTGACCGACTTTGACAAATTCCTTGTCTCGCCCCCTGATGCCACTCGAGGGGAGATTATCATTGGAAGAAAACGACGAAACTGAAGTATCAGCTTTATTAAGCGATAAAGAAGGTGCTGTTTAGATTATTGTGTTTTGTTGTTGTTTTGTGTTTTGTTGTTGTTTTGTGTTTTGTTGTTGTTTTGTGTTTAACTAGCAGTCAGGATCTGGCTTCGCCCGGGTGTTAACTGAATACAAGTCATTTGTTCAAATTTAATTTCTTAAATAAGATGAAGGTGAAAACAGAGTGTAATTTAAAAGACAAAACAAGTCAATATGTATCTGTCGATCTTCAAGGACATCCTTTAAGTAGTTTTGCAGATAAACTTTCCACCCACTCACCCACCCACCCACCCACCCACCCACACCCCCCCTCCCCCCCCCACACACCTAAACACGCCCCCCTCACACACTTCTAGGCAGGCAAAATTCCTCTCTGCCCTCGTTGAATCGTTCAGTCAAGTGTTGACTGAATGTAAAACAAATAAAAAAAGAAAAAAGAAAAACACACACACCCCACAACTTTGCTATAGAAAGAAGCACGCCGGTAGTGTTAGCTTGCTTATGAAATAACCATAAGTGTAAGGCCGAAGTTGTAATCTACGAGTGCATCGGCATAAGTAGAGTTCGTTTCCGAAATGTGCTACTTTCGCAAGTAGAAATATATAGTATGTCACACGGTGTTCATAAGGGGTAACAAAAAGTGTGTTCACATGGCAACATTTCTAGTTTTGAGTGTACGTGTCCAAAGGGAGGAAAGGCCTGATCCCATGTAGCCCAAAAGCATGTGCAAGACGAGTACCACTGTTTTCATGGGCAGGAGCGTGACTTTAATCTTGACACCAGAGGTCCATGAGTTGTATGTCTACGTCTCCCAGAAAGTAGAGACTGCTGACGGAGTCTACACTTAGTGGTGATGGAACTGTGAAGTTGGTAATCAAGTTGCCGTCCACGTAGAACTACGGGATAGAAGAAAATGGCACAGTTTAGACGAAGTAAATTAAATTCGGAAAAAAAATCTGTAGCGACAACTACGTAACAGTTGGTATGTTATCTTACTTAAAGGCATATGTACGCGCTCCCGTGTTTACAAAGTGTAGTTTGCCCATAATCGATGTCAAACGCACCATACGACCATGTAATGACGATATGTCGCCATGCGCGGACCATATACATGCATTACAGCTTGTTTTAGAGTCTCAAAAACTTTGGATGTAAACAAAGACGCGGAGTTATTTCCCTTGCGTCAACGCTACCTCTGTTGGCAAATCTATAAATAGGACGATCCAGATCAAAATGAAAATTAACATATCTCAACATTGAAGGGGTCCTAGACCACAATATTTTGCAGGGAACTTAATTTAGCATGTCTCCAGCTGTTGGTAAAGCAATTAGCGTGTATAGTCATCGAGTACATATGGCTTTAAGCGCTCACAAAAACAAACAAGTCGCGAAAGGCGAAATTACTACATTTAGTCAAGCTGTGGAACTCACAGAATGAAATTGAACGTAGTCCACCGCTAGTGCAAAAGGCAGTGAAAGTGACGAGCCTGTTTGGCGCGGTAGCGATTGCGCTGTGCTTCATAGCACGCTTTACTGTACCTCTCTTCGTTTTAACTTTCTGAGCGTGTTTATAATCCAAACATATCATATCTATATGTTTTTAGAATCAGGAACCGACAAGGAATAAGATGAAAATGTTTTTAAATTGATTTCGAAAATTTAATTTTGATCATAACTTTTAATTTATTTAATTTTCAGAGCTTGTTTTTAATCCAAATATAACATATTTATATATTTTTGGAATCAGAAAACGATGAAGAATAAGATGAACGTAAATTTGGATCGTTTTATAAAATTATTTTTTTTTTACAATTTTCAGATTTTTAATGACCAAAGTCATTAACTGATTTTTAAGCCACCAAGCTGAAATGCAATACCGAAGTCCGGCCTTCGTCGAACATTGCTTGGCCAAAATTACAATCAATTTGATTGAAAAATGAGGGTGTGACAGTGCCGTCTCAACTTTTACAAAAAGCCGGATATAACGTCATCAAAGGTATTTATCGAAAAAAAGAAACACATATCCGGGAATATCATTCCCAGGAACTCTCATGTAAAATTTCATAAAGATCGGTCCAGTAGTTTGGTCTGAATCGCTCTACACACACACACACGCACAGACAGACACACACACACACACACACACACACACACATACACCACGACCCTCGTCTCGATTCCCCTCTATGCTAAAACATTTAGTCAAAACTTGACTAAATGTAAAAAGAACGAATTAGGAAAGAAAGACATGCTCAAAAGATTTTTGAATTTTCTTTAAAAAGCAATTATTTAGAAGAACTGACATGGAAGCCTTTCGTTTTTACATTTAGTCAAGATTTTACATTTAGTCAAGTTTTGACTAAATGTTTGAACATAGAGGGGGAATCGAGACGAGGGTCGTGGTGTATGTGTGTGTGTGTGTGTGTGTGTGTGTGTGTGTTTTTGTGTGTGTGTGTGTGTGTGTGTGTGTGTGTGTGTGTGTGTGTGTGTGTGTGTGTGTGTGTGTGTGTGTATGTGTCTGTGCGTTATGATCAAAATTAGATTTCGGAAATCGATTTAAAAACAATTTCATTTTATTTCTTGTCGGTTCCTGATTCCAAAAACATATAGATATGATATGTTTGGATTAAAAACACGCTCAGAAAGTTAAAACGAAGAGAGGTACAGAAAAGCGTGTTATGCAGCACAGCGAAATCACTACCGCGCTCAACAGGCTCGTCAGTTTCACTCCGTTGTGCACAAGCGGCGGACGACGGTCATTGTGAAAAAATGCAGTGCGTTCAGTTTCATTCTGTGAGTTTCACAGCTTGACTAAATGTAGTAATTTCGCCTTACGCGACTTGTTGATAACTAACACGGGGCGGGGATGTAGCGCAGTCGGTAGCGCGCTGGATTTGTATCCAGTTGGCCGCTGTCAGCGTGAGTTCGTCCCCACGTTCGACGAGAGATTTATTTCTCAGAGTCAACTTTGTGTGCAGACTCTCCTCGGTGTCCGAACACCCCCGTGTGTACACGCAAGCACAAGACCAAGTGCGCACGGAAAAGATCCTGTAATCCATGTCAGAGTTCGGTGGGTTATAGTAACAGGAAAATACCCAGCATGCTTCCTCCGAAAACGGCGTATGGCTGCCTAAATGGCAGGGTAAAAAAACGGTCATACACGTACAATTCCACTCGTGCAAAAAACACGAGTGTACGTGGGAGTTTCAGCCCACGAACGCAGAAGAAGAAGAAGAAGATAACTAACACCCGCCTCAGTCACAAATTACGCGACACAAGTACACAAGATCACCACACAAACTGCCTGCTGTGGATGGATAAATGATAGATTTTCTTCTCATTATGCAAAAGTTACCTACTTTTGCTTGCAATGATCTTTGTCGATATTTTAGTAGAGCCGTACGGTGTTGTCATTTAAGCAGCTATCACATAACCCGTGCAAAAAAATCAAAAACAAAAACCGAATAAAAAACTTCAATCTAAAGGTATCTAAATCTATAACCAACCAGGTGGTTTCAGAAAATAGAACCTTTGAATAAAATGACACCGATATGAATGTTTTTGTATTCATTTTCCTCCTAGCTCACAATGAGATAAAAGATCACTATAACTTAGTAAGATGATACCATTTATTGTACATGTATTGTTTTCAACATATCAAGCTCACCTCAAGGTCACTTAGAGTGGCAGCTTTGATCTTCATCAGAAAGGGTTGGCCGAGTCTGATCGTGAAAGGTGTGACGTCAAGAAAGTCCAGTAATTTTGAATACCCTGAGTTGACCATCGAGGCCAGAGTGAAGGTGTCGATGTAGGTTGCTGACCAGCCTGCTCCACTCATGGTCAAGTTAAGTCTAGTGTCCACTTGGAGCACCCTGTTCTGTGCGTCTTTTTCGAGGAAGATCCGAAAACTATGGAAGAAGTTAACATCATGTACTGAACTTGGATGCAAGAAAGATGGACAGACAGGACGAGAAACTTGAAGGAAAACCCCCCAGGGATTGTCGGGCAAGTTAGATGGACAGACAGGACAAGAAACTTGAAGGAAAACCCCCCAGGGATTGTCGGGCAAGTTAGATGGACAGACAGGACGAGAAACTTGAAGGAAAACCCCCCCAGGGATTGTCGGGCAAGTTAGATGGACAGACAGGACGAGAAACTTGAAGGAAAAACCCCCAGGGATTGTCGGGCAAGTTAGATGGACAGACAGGACGAGAAACTTGAAGGAAAAACCCCCAGGGATTGTCGGGCAAGTTAGATGGACAGACAGGACGAGAAACTTGAAGGAAAACCCCCCAGGGATTGTCGGGCAAGTTAGATGGACAGACAGGACGAGAAACTTGAAGAAAAACCCCCCAGGGATTGTCGGGCAAGTTAGATGGACAGACAGGACAAGAAACTTGAAGGAAAACCCCCCAGGGATTGTCGGGCAAGTTAGATGGACAGACAGGACGAGAAACTTGAAGGAAAACCCCCCAGGGATTGTCGGGCAAGTTAGATGGACAGACAGGACGAGAAACTTGAAGGAAAACCCCCCAGGGATTGTCGGGCAAGTTAGGACAAAAACAACAAGCAAACCAAAGAAATCAAATGAACAACGTAACTGTAAGTAAATAGCTAGACATGCAGATCTATATAGGCCAGGATGAAGGTACAGGTTGGCAAACAACACGACTATTTTTGGCTTATAAGAACTTTAATGAACGAGGACAAACCGTGCGTCGTCGTCTATATGTTACAGGCATTAAGTGAAACCAGGCATTACGCGTAATGCCTGAAATGTTCAGGCATTACGTGTAATGCCTGAGACCACTAGGCATTACACGTAATGCCTAAAAATACCAGGCATTACACGTAATGCCTGAAATTTGACTCTCAAAATTACGCTTATTGCCTGAAGCAATTCAGGCAATACACATTACCTCTTTGATGACAGTGAGAACATTTTTTTTATGACAAAGTGTTGACAAAATGTCATGGTGTGAATATAGTAACTGACATTCAATCAAGTGAGCTTTGAAATGAATGCACATTTTATTGTGCGATTATGAGTGATGGTTCGTAATGAAAAATAATGTATTTCTGACATAGTGTTCACCACAGTTTGAATTTCACGTAAGAATGAGTGCATGCCACAATGGAAAGCCGAGGTCCAATATTTCGAGTCGAGTTTTCACCAGTAGCTTATTCGTCACCATGGAGGATAATGAAAAAGAACAATTGTTTACTCGACGTTTGTTTGAACATTATGAAAAGGACGGCAGAAAGTTGCTCCCGAGTGTACTTCAGAACAATCGAAGAAGTAAAAACTGCCTTCCAGAAAACGACAAAGTCACGTCATGAGTACCATCTCTTGGGAAAGAAAGTGATGTACGTGTGGTGTTTGTCAAAAACAGATTTGAGTGTTGGTATTCAGCTCAACGTCTATCGTGAAACAATACTGAAACCGGGTTAGCTCCAATGCTATCTCTGATAGAGTAATTGACACATAATTATAATGTCAAAGGGAGGTAACAACAAGTCGCGTAAGGCGAACTTACATTTAGTCAAGCTGTGGAACTCACAGAATTAAACTGAATGCACTGCATTTTTTCACAATGACCGTAGCCCGCCGCTAGTGCAAAAGGCAG
>NW_027127777.1:82500-127500 GCF_037325665.1 Littorina saxatilis | reverse complement strand
GACGACATTGCCCCTCGGGCGATGGGATTCGTTTATGCGAGCAGCGAACAGTGGGGCTGTCCACAGTGTACATGTAGTCGTCGTCGTTGCAACGGATGTCCCCCTCCAGTCCTGACAGATGCCATGCGAGAATAATACCTGCTCCGAAGTTCACCGCTTCTGAAGGGTCACACCAGGCTGATAAACGGATAAGATCGGGAGGATAACGTTACGTCACAAAGTGTGATGTCATCGAAACTGTGATGTAACGTCAGTCACGAAGAGTGAGGCGAATTAACAAATGTTTATATGTACGATTTATTTGATTAATTGCATATGTATTTTTGAAACTTTGGAAAAAAAGACAGAAAGTAAGATTCAGAGAATGAAAGCAGGAAGGACAAAAAGAAAGACAGAATTATATGAGATAGAAGATATGAGACATATTTTGAGATATACGATACAAGATTTCAAGAGTAAATGACTGACCAAAAGAAAGCGGGAAATAAATAAAGAAGGACAGAATATCGATGAAATTCGAGAAGCGGGCGAGTGCCTACGAAATTGTATGACACGATGACAAAATAAGTGTTCCAAATACATCAGTGTCACGAAGAAGGAAAATTGATTTAAAAAAAAAGAAGAAACAAGAGAATGAAACAAACAAAGAAACAAAGAAACAAAGATAAATAGAAAGAAAGAAAGACGGACACTTCCAAAAGGACCCACCTTTGTACACCGTAGCTCTATTCCCAGCAACTGCAAGTCCTGAACCAGCTTGAACTTCTAGGAAGCACGTGCCTGACTCCCTGTCATAGGCACATGAGTCACACTGGGACTGCTTCACACACTCCCTCACACACGTCATTGCAGAAGGCGCTGACGTCATCGTGTCGTAAGCTGTGACGTTTTGTTCGACGAAAATGCGCCAGGGAAAGACTTCAGCCGTCACGACGACGAATAAGAACGAGAGACAGTGAACGGACAGAAACAGGTACACCACCGTCATGTTTTTATGGTCTGTTAACCCCAAAGACAAACAGATACAATTATTCACGAGCCGTGTCTCAAATCAAACCTCTCTGTCAAAAGTCCACAATTAAATTTTAGTGATGCCCATTGAACAAGAAAATAAGGTTGAGGGAATAAATCAAAGTTTAAAGAGAAAACGTTCGACTTTCGTACCACGAGTTTGATTAAGGTTTAATCAATACACCCCAACAATTCTCTCTGTCTGCGACGTTGGGTACATTGCAACAGCTTTCTGAATTTCTGACCCTCTTCTTGATCATTGCCGACACACTGCTCGGCAAATTGATACACACACGTTATAATCAATGTCATTTCCCTCGTCAACACGATTTTACTTTTAACTCTTACGAGTTAATGAGTCAATGTCGATATTCCCGAAATAATAACTGTGCGATGTGATGCATCACTTGATTTCAGGAAGTCGTGTTCGGTCAAAGCATTCAGTATTTAACAAAACAAAAAAAATATTGTTCTCTTAGATTTTCGATTAAATTGAAAACGATTGCTAAGACGCATAAGTGAACACAAAGACCATTTCAAACCAAATGCAGTACTTAATGTTGGCAAAATCGGTCCAGGTCCGCGGAATAAATCGAATGTTGTATTAAACTTGTAGTGTTCTACTTCAATTAAATTGTTCCCCGTTAAACAAAGCCGACTGAGGTCTTTCAACGCGATGTTTGTTTCAGTTTCTTATGTGTCCGTTTGATCGATATGGATGGCTCTGACAGTTCAAAGTGATTCAAACTTTAGAAACCACAGCGCTTATCTGACGAAACCGTTTAACATTTTCGCACCACATAGAGTTACTAGTACTGCCGCGTTCAAGTTAGAGAGAAAGTTAGAAATCGATGAAATCACAATTGAGACCTTCGTGGTTCAAAAGCGATCGAGGACTCACCACGTAGATTCAAAATGTTATCCGTCTTTCAATTTGAATACGTCGATACTGCTATCAAAATACCTGGGTGTTCAGAAGTGGGTTTCACATTATTGATACCCGAGATTGTTTCTGCACGAAAACATCAATATTTGCATAGACATAATTATTTGAATAATTCTGAAGAGTTCTAAAGAAGTCGATAATGTTAGTAAAATCTTCGAGCAGTGTCCAAAAGGTGCGTTTGAAATTATTGACCTCTGAGATTGCTTCGGCACGCACTCACCGATATCAGGAGCGAACGAGAAGAAGAAGAAGAAGACTTATCGATATTTACACTCAAGATTTGTTATCCGATGTTAACATAAGCAGAGTAAGTAACTTGTGATGTTGAATCTCTGCCTCCAGAAAGTAGAAAGAACAGTTTCTGATGACTGCAGGAGGATAATTCTTTTTGCGAATGTGAATCGTTGTTTCTATGGCACTTACATCAACAAACTACAAACAGTCCAAAAGAAAGAGTGAAAAAAAGATGAATTTCTTTCAACTTTTTGTTTTTTGTTTTCGTTTAAAACTTGGCGCAAAAAACTATGCTTGAGGGTGTGTTTTGTTTCCTGACGGATCGAGAGAAAATACGTTGCCATCTTATGGTTTAAGCAATGTATCATTTCTGTTAACAAAGCCATACAATTTGCATTTGTACCCATGTAAACAACAAAAAGCCTGTGGCTTATATTGGTGTCTTCATAACAAGTTACGAACAATAAATAAACACATGGCAGGCCATTTAGGTCGCCTTCTTGTTTTATATGATCGTATTACACTCAGTGAAAAAAGTGGCTTAAGCCATTTACTATGTGTGTGTGTGTGTGTGTGTGTGTGTGTGTGTGTGTGTGTGTCTGTGTGTGTGTCTGTGTGTGTGTGTTTGTGTGTATGTGTGTGTGTGTTTGTGTGTGTGTGTGCGTGTGTGTTTGTGTGTTTGTGTGTGTATGTGCGTGTGTGTTTGTGTGTGTGTTTGTGTGTGTGTTAGTGTGTGTGTGTGTGAGTGTGTGTGTGTGCGTGCGTGTGTGTTTGTGTGTGTGTGTGTGTGTGTGTGTGTGTTTGTGTGTGTGCGTGCGTGCGCGCGCGCGTGTGTGTGTGTGCGTGCGTGTGTGTGTGTGTGTGTGTGTGTGTGTGTGTGTGTGTGTGTGTGCATGTACGTGCGCGTGTGCGTGTGCCCGTGTTTGCAAAAGGCTCATCGATAATTGTGAATGTGCATAGAAACGGCATTTACAAATGGGGAGCGAAGGGGCTGGAATGATCGTATTGCCCAAAACATTGTCAAATAAAGTTGTCTGAAATGTTCCATTATTCATATTTCCTAAAAGGCATTTTTTTACAAATGTGCACCGAACTTTTTCAAGTGGAACAAGGAAGGAAACAACTGCTTCTATTACAGTTGAATCAACACAATGGAATCAATGCGTACAAGGAGAGTTGAAGCACCAAAGATCATTAAACATGACAACCTGGAAAACATGTCCTGTGATTTATTGCAACGTAGATAATAAACAAATCGCTAAGGCGAAAATACAACATTTAGTCAAGTAGCTGTCGAACTCACAGAATGAAACTAAACGCAATGCAACGCAGCAAGACCGTATACTCGTAACATCGTCAGTCCACCGCTCGTGGCAAAGGCAGTGAAATTGACAAGAAGAGCGGGGTAGTAGTTGCGCTGAGAACGATAGCACGCTTTTCTGTACCTCTCTTTGTTTGAACTTTCTGAGCGTGTTTTTAATCCAAACATATCATATCTATATGTTTTTGGAATCAGGAACCGACAAGGAATAAGATGAAAGTGTTTTTAAATTGATTTCGACAATTTAATTTTGATAATAATTTTTATATATTTAATTTTCAGAGCTTGTTTTTAATCCAAATATAACATACTCATATGTTTTTGGAATCAGCAAACAATGGAGAATAAGATGAACGTAAATTTGGATCGTTTTATAAAAGAAATATTTTTTTTACAATTTTCAGATTTTTAATGACCAAAGTCATTAATTAATTTTTAAGCCACCACGCTGAAATGCAATACCGAAGTCCGGGCTTTGTCGAACAATACTTGACCAAAATTTCAACCAATTTGGTTGAAAAATGAGGGCGTGACAGTGCCGCCTCAACTTTCACGAAAAGCCGGATATGACGTCATCAAAGACATTTATCAAAAAAATGAAAAAAAGGTATGGGGATATCATACCCAGAAACTTTCATGTCAAATTTCATAAAGATCGGTCCAGTAGTTTGGTCTGAATCGCTCTACACGCACGCACACACACACACACACACACATACATACACACACACTTGACTAAATGTAACAAGTCGCGTAAGGCGAAAATACAACATTTAGTCAAGTAGCTGTCGAACTCACAGAATGAAACTGAACGCAATGCCATTTTTCAGCAAGACCGTATACTCGTAGCATCGTCAGTCCACCGCTCATGGCAAAGGCAGTGAAATTGACAAGAAGAGCGGGGTAGTAGTTGCGCTAAGAAGGATAGCACGCTTTTCTGTACCTCTCTTTGTTTTAACTTTCTGAGCGTGTTTTTAATCCAAACATATCATATCTATATGTTTTTGGAATCAGGAACCGACAAGGAATAAGATGAAAGTGTTTTTAAATTGATTTCGACAATTTAATTTTGATAATAATTTTTATATATTTAATTTTCAGAGCTTGTTTTTAATCCAAATATAACATATTTATATGTTTTTGGAATCAAAAAATGATGGAGAATAAGATGAACGTAAATTTGGATCGTTTTATAAATTTTTATTTTTTTTTACAATTTTCAGATTTTTAATGACCAAAGTCATTAATTAATTTTTAAGCCACCAAGCTGAAATGCAATACCGAAGTCCGGGCTTCGTCGAAGATTGCTTGACCAAAATGTCAATCAATTTGATTGAAAAATGAGAGCGTGACAGTGCCGCCTCAACTTTCACGAAAAGCCGGATATGACGTCATGAAAGACATTTATCAAAAAAATGAAAAAAACGTTCAGGGATTTCATACCCAGGAACTTTCATGTCAAATTTCATAAAGATCGGTCCAGTAGTTTAGTCTGTATCGCTCTACACACACACACACACACACACACACACACACACACACACACACACACACACACACACACACACACACACACACACACACACACACAGACACACGCACATACACCACGACCCTCGTCTCGATTCCCCCCTCGATGTTAAAACAAGTCGCGTAAGGCGAAAATACAACATTTAGTCAAGCTGTCGAACTCACAGAATGAAAATGAACGCACTGCAATTTTTCAGCAAGACCGTATACTCGTAGCATCGTCTGTCCACCGCTCGTGGCTAAGGCAGTGAAATTGACAAGAAGAGCGGGGTTGTACTTGCGCTGAGAAGGATAGCACGCTTTTCTGTACCTCTCTTCGTTTGAACTTTCTGAGCGTGTTTTTAATCCAAACATATCATATCTGTATGTTTTTTTTTAATCAGGAACCGACAAGGAATAAGATGAAAGTGTTTTTAAATTGATTTCGAAAATTTAATTTTGATCATAATTTTTATATTTTTAATTTTCAGAGCTTGTTTTCAATCCAAATATAACATATTTATATATTTTTGGAATCAGGAAATGATGGAGAATAAGATGAACGTAAATTTGGATCGTTTTATAAAAATTTTGTTTTTTTACAATTTTCTGATTTTTAATGACCAAAGTCATTAATTAATTTTTAAGCCACCAAGCTGAAATGCAATACCGAAGTCCGGCCTTTGTCGAAGATTGTTTGGCCAAAATTTCAATCAATTTGATTGAAAAATGAGGGTGTGACAGTGCTGCCTCAACTTTTAAAAAAAGCCGGATATGACATCATCAAAGACATTTATCGAAAAAAAGAAATAAAAAGTTCGGGGATATCATACCCAGGAACTCTCATGTAAAATTTCATAAAGATCGGTCCAGTAGTTTAGTCTGAATCGCTCTACACACACACACGCACAGACAGACAGACAGACAGACACACACACACAAACACACACACACACACACACACACACACACACACACACACACACACACACACACACACACACACACACACACACACACACACATACACCACGACTCTCGTCTCGATTCCCCCCCAATGTTAAAACATTTAGTCAAAACTTGACTAAATATAAAACAAGTCGCGTAAGGCGAAAATACAATATTTAGTCAAGTAGCTGTCGAACTCACAGAATGAAACTGAACGCAATGCCATTTTTCAGCAAGACCGTAGACTCGTAGCATCGTCAGTCCACCGCTCATGGCAAAGGCAGTGAAATTGACAAGAAGAGCGGGGTAGCAGTTGCGCTAAGAAGGATAGCACGCTTTTCTGTACCTTTCTTTGTTTTAACTTTCTGAGCGTGTTTTTAATCCAAACATATCATATCTATATGTTTTTGGAATCAGGAACCGACAAGGAATAAGATGAAAGTGTTTTTAAATTGATTTGGACAATTTAATTTTGATAATAATTTTTATATATTTAATTTTCAGAGCTTGTTTTTAATCCGAATATAACATATTTATATGTTTTTGGAATCAGCAAATGATGGAGAATAAGATAAACGTAAATTTGGATCGTTTTGAAAATTTTTATTTTTTTTTACAATTTTCAGATTTTTAATGACCAAAGTCATTAATTAATTTTTAAGCCACCAAGCTGAAATGCAATACCGAACCCCGGGCTTCGTCGAAGATTACTTGACCAAAATTTCAACCAATTTGGTTGAAAAATGAGGGCGTGACAGTGCCGCCTCAACTTTCACGAAAAGCCGGATATGACGTCATCAAAGACATTTATCAAAAAAATGAAAAAAACGTTCGGGGATTTCATACCCAGGAACTCTCATGTCAAATTTCATAAAGATCGGTCCAGTAGTTTAGTCTGAATCGCTCTACACACACACACACACACACAGACAGACAGACGCACATACACCACGACCCTCGTTTCGATTCCCCCTCGATGTTAAAATATTTAGTCAAAACTTGACTAAATATAAAAAATGAAACGTTCACATATATATTGCGCTCTTCGCTACTAAAGAAGCAGTGTCAAAGCGCTTTTTGAAATTACATGGACTGAACAATCAATCAACTTAACATGACAAAAAAGTGAAATTCTGAAGTTTCAAGTGTAGCGTTTACAAGGCATCAAAAGGAAAAGAAGACGAGAATATATATTTGAGGACAATTTCAGCGCTGATGTTAACGGCATTGTCCTGCTCGTGAAAACGATATGTTTCACCATCCCAGATCTTGCTATGCCGGCGTTTGCATAAAGCCAATCCCTCCATTCACACAAATACCAAGAATCAACAACCTGGATGATTTCTGTGAAGATTGGGATATTTTTTTCTCACGAATTAACATCTTAAACTGGCAAAGTGTCAATCTGCAGAATTTATTCATAAAAAAATTCCCATCCTGCACAGGCACAAGCAGCAGGCAATTTGTTGATTTTTGATATGTGTCAAAGTGGAGGGATGGTCTTATCCCTCGTAAAAGAACAGGGCAGATCTGTGGTAATGAGCAGAACTGTCAGGGCTCCCCACGGACGCCCCTCCTAGTGCGTCCCGGGACCCCCACTTTTAAATTTGAGAGAGTCCATGGACCCCCACTGCAGAATTTTAGAGGGTCCTAAGGGTCCAAAAGCCGAAAACTCCCAGTGTATTTATGTTATATGAAGTCTTATATCGCGTGCGTATCTCCAGACTCGGACTCAAGGCGCAGGGATCTATTTATGCCGTGTGAGACGGATTTTTTTTTACACAATACATCACGCATTCACATTATAAAACATTGTGGTCACGTATAGTGTACTGCGAAGTGTCGATTGCAGTCTGAAAATGGTATCTACGGTACGCACGATAAAGGAAATTTAGTGCGTCCTAGGACCCGCTTTTTTTAAAATCTAGTGCGTCCAAGGACCCCCTCCATATATTTCTAGTACGTGTTTTCGGCTTCTAGTGCGTATAGGACGCAGGGACGTGCGCAATGGAGAGCCCCGACTGTTTCCACGGGAAGGACTGTGCCTTTTGGAAATCGAGCCTACAGTCGTGACGCCCCCCCGCCCCCTCTCCCCCTCTCCCCCCCCCCCTCCCGTGATGTTACAGCTTTAGTTTCAGAAATCAATCAAACGTGACGTTGCCCATTGATACGACTTTCTATAGCAAGTAGAGAACAATCCAATGCACCAAGTTCACGCCGTCTTTCTTTGATGTTTAACTTGCACTTTGAACTTTTGAATAGATCCTGGTTTCTTCTTCTTCTGCGTTCGTGGGCTGAAACTCCCACGTACACTCGTGTTGTTTTTTTTGCACGAGTGGAATTTTACGTGTATGACCGTTTTTTACCCCGCCATTTAGGCAGCCATACGCCGTTTTCGGAGGAAGATCCTGGTTTCGATTTATGGCTGATGCTCGCATTTACACGGAGACGGCAAATACATGTTATTTTCATATTTGATATTAACCTGTTTTTAAAAGCCTGTTATTAGTGCTTCATCTTGCAGTCTTTGTATGTGCTGGGGCCATCAGCACTAACATCTCTCTTGAAAAAATTATAATCCAAACATCGCTTAATGTGTATAGTGCATTTCTTCTCTCAACTAACTTTATGTATCCAATAATTTATTTATTTATTTACGACTGTTTTTCCGTCTAGAATGCATGTGCCTGTAGTTGGTATGAGTGAGTGCGTCGCGTTCTCGCTGTGCGCCTGTCTGTGAGTGTATGAGTCCGAGTGTCTTGGTCCTTGTCGATTTGTGTTTCGTATAATGTTCACTATGTATTTTATATTTTGTAAGCGCCTAGGGCTATATTTAGATTAGGCGCACAAATGTTCATAATAATAATAATAATAATAATAATAATAATGAACAGTGTATTTTGGCTTTACGACCAAAAAACATAAGACTGTTTTCTGTTGAATAAGTCCGGTACTAAAATTAATTCACTATACCACTTTTATACCATCTGTATTATGTATTGAGCTAGACACACACGAAACATCTCATTTTT
Source organism: Littorina saxatilis (assembly GCF_037325665.1). NCBI lineage: Eukaryota > Metazoa > Mollusca > Gastropoda > Littorinimorpha > Littorinidae > Littorina > Littorina saxatilis. Next base: position 118,499 of record NW_027127777.1, on the reverse strand, counting down.
TGACCGAACAAAAATCTTAATTTTATCACCCGACATGTGTGTTGGTGTGATGCATAATCTTTATCTCGGTTTTATATATACAAATTATCTCATTTAGGCTCTGTTGAGTAAGAAAAAAGGTATCTTATGTGCCATTAAAAGTGAACTATTCCCACGAGGTCAAACTAAAATCAACCAACAATTCCTTTTTAAACAGAGAGTTAGTACTTTTTCTCCCAATACAGATTTCTTATCATGGAAATAACAGAAAATCTGCATTTTGAGCGGAACTTTAAAATATCACTGTTCACCGACACACACACACACACACACACACACACACACACACACACACACACACACACACACACACACACACACACACACACACACACACACACAAATACACGCACACTCTACTCGATTCCCAGTCTATATGTTAAAAAAAAAAGTAGTCACCACTTGACTGAATATACAAAGGAAGAAAAGAGAAAAGAAAACAAGACAGATAAAGGAAAGGAAAGAAAACTATATGGTCGCGTTATGAGATCAAAGGGACAATACAAAGCCAATCTCCGGGGAATAGTACCAACGACCAGGTACAGTGAAGGAACGTGCACAACATATTATAAGCAATTTCACAGAGCAAACAGGAGAGATATCGGTGGAAACCTAAGACCTTGCTTATTACCGCGATTCCCGAGAAAAAAACCAACATCTTGTGCTCTGCTGTTTGTCACTAAATCAGTTGTTAACAAACAACAACATGTTAACACCCCTTTTGTAAAAGGAGATCAAGACTTGTAACAAGGTTTGGAGTACCAAGCGGAATTAACAAATATCAGGTGGGCTTTTTTAAATCTTTAAAAAAAAAATTCTTTAGTTTTCTTTGAAAGACCTGAATCTAAATGTTTCAAATACGGAGGTCACCATGGAAACTGAGAAGGGAAATAAATTTAACTCGGTCCGAGTAGTCAAATAGGTTAAAGTGATGTAAAAAAAACAAAAAAAAACAACGACTACAACACCAACACCAACCAACCAACCAACCAACCAACCAACCAACCAACCAACGTTGTCAACGATTCAAATTGTGAATGGAAACCAAATAGCTTGGTGTTGCAGAGTGGTATGTGTTTAAGAAAGTGTTTATGTCAGTCATTGATGAAAGTTGAAAAAACAAGAAATTCCTCCGAGGTAGGAAAAACACCCCCGTCCTTACCATTTTCACTGCCACCAACTGAGAAGGTTATTTCCCTTTGACCATTAATATGTCCCTCTATAAGTCCTTGTATAATCTTAATCCACCAATAACTCCCTAACCGTGTGTTTGACTGGTCCCAATTTTTGTAAGGACCGTCTCAGGAATGTATAGAACCTGTTCACCAAGTTTGGTGACGATCGGTCCGTTCATTCTTGAGATCTATATGCGAACACAAACACACACACAAACAAACAAACAAACAAACACATCGACCGAATCCTATACACACCCCTATACCGGGGGTGTAAAGAGCAACATTTCTTATTTGTTTCAAGTATGTCTAGTTCTGGCAAATCTCGTTCAACATATCTGAGTGCTTATCAAGATTTTCAAAACTGCTGCAGGCAGGTTTCACAATCTTCAATCACAGACTTCCTTTTTTTTCAACAAAATCAATCTTGACAGAGACCTTTGAAATAATGTTTTTATTAAAGCCTTACATCCTCCTGGATGGAATCAAGACAAAAACTTGTATGCAGACTCATTCTTGTCGACATAATGTGATATCTTGTTACAGTACTCTATCAAACAAAGGGATAGACTTAAACAGAATTGGATAACCATTTATTCAAAGAATATTGTCCAGAGGCTTTAATAAATTAAGCAATAACAATGCAAGCAAAATATCATTTCCGAGCTCAGTGAAAAAAGCAGCAAATAAGGACTAATTATGGGAATTCCGTTCTTCTGAACTGCTATTTCGCTGTGAAGCACGTCATGAGCATACCTTCAAAAAGTAACAATGTTTATTGCACTCCATTTCTCTTTTTATATTTAGTCAAGTTTTGACTAAATATTTTAACATCGAGGGGAATCGAAACGAGGGTCGTGGTGTATGTGCGTGTGTGTGTGTGTCTGTGTGTCTGTGTGTCTGTGTGTGTGTGTGTGTAGAGCGATTCAGACTAAACTACTGGACCGATCTTTATGAAATTTGACATGAGAGTTCCTGGGTATGAAATCCCCATACGTTTTTTTCATTTTTTTGATAAATGTCTTTGATGACGTCATATCCGGCTTTTCGTGAAAGTTGAGGCGGCACTGTCACGCCCTCATTTTTCAACCAAATTGGTTCAAATTTTGGTCAAGTATTCTTCGACGAAGCCCGGGGTTCGGTATTGCATTTCAGCTTGGTGGCTTAAAAATTAATTAATGACTTTGGTCATTAAAAATCGGAAAATTGTAAAAAACAATAAAAATTTATAAAACGATCCAAATTTACGTTTATCTTATTCTCCATCATTTGCTGATTCCAAAAACATATAAATATGTTATATTCGGATTAAAAACAAGCTCTGAAAATTAAATATATAAAAATTATTATCAAAATTAAATGGTCCAAATCAATTTAAAAACACTTTCATCTTATTCCTTGTCGGTTCCTGATTCCAAAAACATATAGATATGATATGTTTGGATTAAAAACACGCTCAGAAAGTTAAAACAAAGAGAGGTACAGAAAAGCGTGCTATCCTTCTTAGCGCAACTACTACCCCGCTCTTCTTGTCAATTTCACTGCCTTTCCCATGAGCGGTGGACTGACGATGCTACGAGTATACGGTCTTGCTGAAAAATGGCAGCTACTTGACTAAATATTGTATTTTCGCCTTACGCGACTTGTTTTTTTTTTTAAAGTAGAATCATTGACCAATGAAAATAAAACGATCTTGGAAAAAAAGTTGCATATTCTTAGAAATAAATACCTGAAAATGTAACCCTACCCTCTAAATGGTGACATCATGACAGCGAAAAAAATACCGAACAAGTCATGTGAAGCGATAATAAAACATTAAGTTGATTTGAAACTAAAAGATCAACATTGGAACCAGGGACGAGTCCTTAACAATGCTAGTGAGATTTGGCTAGCCGAAAGCAGAAGACCGAGACGGGTTGCCTCTGCGATGCATATGAACAAAAAAGGCGATTTTTCTCATTTGAGCAGATTTTCACATTAAGCATGACATATCTGTTTATACATTGGGATCCAGGAAATCGAAAGGATACAATACAATGACTTTTGAACCTGTAATCAAAAGTGTTATTATTATTTGCAATTTTTAGAATGTTATGTAACAAATTTAATAATACAATTCTGAACTTACATAACTTGACAAAATGTAAAACAAATCGCGTGAAGCGATATATAAACCTGTAGTCAATCTATAGGCATCAAATTGAAGGATAAACTCAAAAAAACAGTCATCGGCGAGACTAAATTCAGATAGTCTCGGTTAACCATACCCGAAAACCGTCACGGGTCACACTCGTCTCCGCGAAGCATACTAAACCTGTTTTCTTTAATTCTGAACGCGTTTTTAAAGTAAACATTACATATGTATGTATATTTTAAATCAGAAAAAGATAAGAAGTACAATGCAGTAATGTTTGAATCTGTAATGAAATATTTGTTATTGATGACAATTTTAATGAGCGAACTTATTCGCTTATTTTCAAGCTACCTAGCTCTAATGCAATATCAAAGTCCCGACTGAGTCAAAGATTACTTGACAGTTCCGCCCCAACTATCACAAAAACGGAAAAGACGTCCTCAAAGACTGTGGCAGAGTACCTTAACACGCAGTCCCAGTATATCCACAACAGACTGAACTGTGGCAAAGTACCTGGACGCAGTCCCAGTATATCCACTACAAACTGAACTGTGACATAGTACCTGGACGCTGTCCCAGTATATCCACTACAGACTGAACTGTGATATAGTACCTGGACGCTGTCCCAGTACATATCCACTACAGGCTGAACTGTGGCATAGTAATTGGACGCTGTGTCAGTATATCTACTACAGACTGAACTGTGGCATAGTACCTGGACGCTGTCCCAGCCCACTGCAGACTGAACCTTAATTGGCACAAGAATCAGAGAGGAAGAGGTAACCTTAGCCAATGGTGAAAAGGTGGTTAACAACAACCAAGGGCTGTTCTCTGATTCTGAGTCTTGCCATTTCCACTTGAACATCAGCGCACACTTTGATCTTTTTTTTAAAATCCAAGTTGAGGAGATGCAGACCATCGAGAGTGTTGGCCCTACTTAGAGCAAGATGAGATCATTACACCCTAAAAGTGTGCACAGTCTTAGAGGTCTAGCTTGAAAAACATCAGAGATAACCCCAACGTTAAGGTTTTTTGTCTACGGACATGGGGACATTTTTTTGTTTGGCATTTGGAAAGTTAAAACAAGTCGGGTAAGGCAAAATTACTACATTTAGTCAAGCTGTGGAACTCACAGAATGAAACTGAACGCACTGCATTATTTCACAATGACCGTAGTCCGCCGCTCGTGCAAAAGGCAGTGAAATTAACGAGCCTGTTTAGTGCAGTAGTGGTTGCGCTGTGCTGCATAGCACGCTTTTCTGTACGCTTCGTTTTAACTTTCTGAGCGTGTTTTTAATCCAAACATATCATCTATATCTATATAGGGCTTGTGTGTGTGTGTCTGTCTTGTCTGTCTGTCTGTCTGTCTGTCACTTCGCGATGCACGGCCAAAGTTCTCGATGGATCTGCTTCAAATTTGGTGGGCATATTCAGGTAGACCCCGGACACAATCTGGTCGATGACAATTTTCAACACGTGCTCTAAGCGCGGCGCGGTGAACAGATTTTGGTTTTTCTGTAGATCCATTTCCAGTAACTCTTCCTAATCTTCTCCAGTGTTTTGCGCGTTTATCTTCCTTCCTTCGTGTGGCGTCAATCACGTCAACACGTGCTCTAAGCTGGCGAAGCCGGCGAACCACCACGCTGCATACTCCGTCTCGCGATCATCCCGGCGAAGCCGGTGCGAACCGCCACGCTGCATACTCTGTCTCGCGATCCACCCGACGAAGCGGGTAATCATCTAGTATCTATATGTTTTTTGAATGAGGAACCGACAAGGAATAAGATGAAAGTGTTTTTAAATCGATTTCGTAAATTTTATTTTAATCATAATTTTTATATTTTTAATTTTCAGAGCTTGTCTTTAATCCGAATATAACATATTTATATGTTTTTGGAATCAGAAAATGATGAAGAATAAGATAAACGTAATTTAGGATCATTTTATAAAAAAATAATTTTAATTACAATTTTCAGATTTTTAATGACCAAAGTCATTAATCAATTTTTAAGCCTCCAAACTGAAATGCAATACCAAAGTCCGACCTTCGTCGAAGATTGCTTGGCCAATATTTCAATCAATTTGATTGAAAAATGAGGGTGTGACAGTGCCGCCTCAACTTTTACAAAAAGCCGGATATGACGTCATCAAAGACATTTATCGAAAAAATGAAAAAAATATCTGGGGATATCATTCCCAGGAACTCTCATGTAAAATTTCATAAAAGATCGGTCATATATGATCGTGACTGGCTGTCTTTCCAAGTTGGAACGTTTTCAATCTGCTGTCTGACGTCATCAAAGTGTTGAAAAACGTACGGCGATGTCTATAAAACTCTCACTTGACCACAACATTCACAATGCCGTGCATTCAAGGATTGAAAAAAACACGGGCATTGATCAGACACAGTCATTGAATGTTGTTATTTTACACATGAATCTGCTTAACATTTGGTAAGAAATGACCGTCAATCTAGTAGTGCCGGGCGGTCGTGAGAATTCAAGGTTTTCAGAGACAGACAGTAAATAACGTGTTCTGAAATAAACACATGCCGAAAAATTCTTTAGTCAGCCAGTTGATCATCTGCCTGACAACGGATAGGAAGTGTAAAATTGGTCGCATCATGACAATTTGCTGTGTATGGCGGTTATAACAGACGATTTGTCTGCAGGGCGGTCGTGAGAAAAAATGAGACGGACACCTTGCCCGAGTGACAAAATGACCAAGCGCAAGTAGAATAAGCCGTAGTTAGCCTTTCAAAACCATTTCATGTCGTGATTTGATGTAAATTCCTACTTATTAAAAGCATTTTACGTCCAAACCTTTTGACAGCCATTCAAACAGAACAGATTTGTAATTAATGTTTTTGAGACGGACACATTTAGAAAAAAGACCGTTTACTTCGCATGCGATTGTATCGAATAAATATAAACACATTCATTGTTTTTTTTTAACTAAGTGTGTTCATCTATCTCTGTTCTTTGGTTTCTAATGTACTTTTAACTGGATTTCTTTGTGTGTTTTTGTACTGGTGCCTTTGTCTATTGCAATGTGGCTAAAAAAGGAAATCGTGTCCGTCTCATTTCTCACGACCGACCTACCTCTTTCGCAGGTGGGGAATACAAACTTGACTTGAATTCGATCAAAGTTTATTTTTCATATGTAAATTCCGAGGACATTCGACATAGACCAGTGAAAATTCACGACTAAACAAAACGAAACGTTTTATTTAATATCAAAGTCAGGGACATACCCGACTCTGAAGACTGTGAAACCTGCGACAGATTTTGCAAGCAGTTGGACATGTATTTCGATTTTATATACAAAGTGATGTAAGCATACTTGTTTTCTTTTTCACAAACCGTGATAAAAACACACACAGACACACACAGACACACAGACACACACACATACACACACTCACACACACACACACACCACACACACACACACACACACTCACACACACACACACACACACACACACACACACACACACACACACACACACACACACACACACACACACACACACTCTCACACTCAACATAAACAAGCCAGAAACAGCAACATAAACAATAACTGATTGTGCTCTCTTTTATTCAGCAGGGTTGATCTGGATTGTCCCATTTAGTGCAAGGACTAGGACAACAAACTCTCTACCGAAAACACACACTCTGCAATAGAAATGTTTCAACTCTGGACGCTTTGCTCTTGCCTATCTCTTACCGGTGTGGTAACAGCAATAGCATTTCCATGGGGGTATCATGCGGATCAAAACGTCACTGCTTACGACGCAATGACATCAGCGTCATCGGAGATCTCGTGTGTTAGGGAGTGCATGAAGCACTCCCAGTGTGACTCCTGTGCCTTTGATAGGGAGTCAGGCAAGTGCTACCTACAGGTCCAGACTGATGTAGCCACTGGAGATGCTAGTGATCGCTCTTTTGTCATCTCAGGTTTGTTTGTTTAGTGTGTTAGACTGTTACAGTCTTGTAACACGATGTTTATGCTTTACTTCCTTGAAATAGCCAGGTCTGTTTCATTTTGGTCACCCAAGCCAACTACAAGTTGACTTTGGCCCTGAACGATGTTACAGGAGGAAATTTTCAGCGGGCGAACTCAGCAGAGTTGGTTTAAGCGTGTTTTTACATTTAGTCAAGTTTTGACTAAATGTTTTAACATAGAGGGGGGAATCGAGACGAGGGTCGTGGTGTATGTGTGTGTGTGTGTGTGTGTGTGTGTGTGTGTGTGTGTGTGTGTGTGTGTGTGTCTGTCTGTGTGTGTCTGTCTGTCTGTGCGTGTGTGTGTGTAGAGCGATTCAGAGTAAACTACTGGACCGATCTTTATGAAATTTTACATGAAAGTTCCTGGGTATGATATCCCCAGACGTTTTTTTCATTTTTTCGATAAATGTCTTTTATGACGTCATATCCGGCTTTTTGTAAAAGTTGAGGCGGCACTGTCACACCCTCAATTTTCAATCAAGCAAGCAATCTTCGACGAAGGCCGGACTTCGGTATGCATTTCAGCATGGAGGCTTACAAATTAATTAATGACTTTGGTCATTAAAAATCTGAAAATTGTAATTAAAATTATTTTTTTATAAAACGATCCAAAATTACTTTTATTTTATTTTTCATCATGTTCTGATTCCAAAAACATATAAATATGTTATATTCGGATTAAAAACAAGCTCTGAAAATTAAAAATATAAAAATCATGATTAAAATTAAATTTCCAAAATCGTTTTAAAAACTATTTCATCTTATTCCTTGTCGGTTCCTGATTCCATAAACATATAGATATGATATGTTTGGATTAAAAACACGCTCAGAAAGTTAAAACGAAGAGAGGTACAGTAAAGCGTGCTATGAAGCACAGCCCAACCGCTACCGCGCCAAACAGGCTCGTCACTTTCACTGCCTTTTGCACCAGCGGCGGACTACGTACGTTCAGTTTCATTCTGTGAGTTCCACAGCTTGACTAAATGTAGTAATTTCGCCTTACGCGACTTGTTATTAATTTTCTTTTGTACACGTTTTAAACAGTAACAACATCAAGAACCTTAACAAGCAGACTGCTTATGGACACGTTCTAAAACTGATAATCAATACACATTCTGATAACAAGACTTAGCAGAGTTTGGCTCGATTTGCTGGACAGAGAGGCTTGAATAGAACAAGAAAAACAACGTTAGGAACGCAACTAAGACCAGACTGGTCGTAATTACGCAGCATGTATTGTTTTCTGTTGTTAACAACCGGAAGTCGCAATTGTTCATGGGCAAGCAACTCCCATTAACCCTTCACCAGAGTGTAGTACCTTTTCTTGTCATTAGTTGCACGTCCGATTGAACGACGTAATCAGGCGAAAGAAAACGGAAGAGAGCAAATTCCATTCTGCACTTCAGTGACAAGTTCGCGTACCTAAAAACCTAGTTGGTCATAATAATGAATAATTGATCACATATGCCTGCTTCACGTCGTGTGGAAGGACATGCAACTAACGACAACAAAAGGGGTTTCACTCTGGTGAAGGGTTTACGGGAGTTGCTTGCCCCCGAACGATGTCGACTTCCGGACGCGAACAACAACAAAACAATACATTCTGCGCAATAACGACCAGTTTGGTCTTAGGTTCCAAACTTTTTTGTCTTATTCTATTTAAGCCTCTCCGTCTATAAAATCAAGCCAAACAGAACTACGTTCGCCTGCTGAAAAGTTCCTTAGAACTGTAATATGACTATTCAATAACGTCATAAATCGTTCTTGCAGATGGCTTTTGGTGTCCTAAATGGGTCTGTTAAAACTCGAGTACATAGTTGTCACGGGCGCAATCACTATACACACAGACCTACGGATAGACAAGACATACAGATGCGCACTAAACAGACAGACGCACACACACACACACACACACACACACACACACACACACACACACACACACACACACACACACACACACACACACATGTGCAGTGTCAATCTGACATGTATAATCATTCAATGTCAACAAAAACAATTTTGTTTTCCTAGTTAGCTATGTTTTAAATTAAACGTTTGCCTTCTCGTTATTTACATTTTTTTGTGGAACGATAGAAGTCTGTTTCAGATTTCAATCTGATATTTAATCAAGACGTTTTCAATTTGCAGCCAACTCCCTGTGTTTCGAGACCGACGCTCCAATCAACGACGCTACCACCACGGTTACATGGTTGAGGAAAACGGTGTGGGAGATGGAGGGGGTCATGTAGTCTCAAAAACCAAATTGGAAATCCAAAGCATCATTATAATCATCCTCATCTCATTAATCATCCAAAATATATCTGCAACGGCGACAGCATCTTCGTCGGCAACAGCCCCACCGTTCGCTGCTTCCACACTGGACTGTGGACTTCCGATGGAATCTGTCGCCAGAGATTCTGGAGAAACCTACCTGTAAGTTTGACAAGGTGATCGACACCTGATGATGATCTTTCTCTACATTTGATGTTTTGCTTTTATTTCTGTCGTTTGGTATCCATTCCTTCCTTTTCACATTTCTTTTGCAGGGATATAAGTTGGGAAAATAAAAATTCCAGAGAAAACAAAATGCTGAGGGTTCAGGGGGCCACCCGGACCCTGTTTGGGCCAAGGTGACTAAGCCCACGAACAATGTGTGTGTGTTCTTAAAAGTTCACCTTTGGAAGTTGTTGTGGACGACATTAATGTCAGCTATTGTAAGGATGAAGCTCCGCGTGACGCCATCATGCCACTCCAGGAAAGCTACTCAGCCAAGGACTTTGCAAAGATTGACGATGACGTGAAGAATCATCAAGTAAAAGTCGTTTCGGCTTATAACTAGACCAACAGTCTTGCTATAGCATTGTGACCATTGTCTCGTAACTAACGCGATAGTCGGACAGAGTTGCGCCCCTGGAATGGCAGGTAGTTCCGGTTTGTGTTTGCAAAATGGAACCGCATGACAATCCGCCCTTAAACTTCTTTACCCGCGTAGTTTGAACAGCAGACACAGTAACGTTTCCCTCCACCACTAATCTTCTTCTCTCGTTCAGCCATTTTGGACGTAAACAAAACAACCGGAACTACCCGCCGACAGCGCCGCGGGCTATGGCAGGGACGGACAACTCTTATCACTTTCGTTTTGAGACAATGCTATAGATGAGTGAGCAGGTCGATATATCTTAATCTCCACCTCATCAATCGCATCTGGGGTATTCCTAAGAGGGTTCTCAGTGGACAACATCCAGTTCCAAACATACCAGTCACATTCTTAATGTCTGCCCAATAGTAGAATAAAAGTTAGATGACTATTCTGTGTGCTTGCCAAATATTGTTGAGTTGGACCTCACTGTTGAGGTACTGTGTCCTGTTCTTTTCACACGTTTTTTCTTCTTCTTCAAGCTGAATTTCTCTTCCTTTGAACACATTTTTCTCAAGTATAGGTAAACACTCTGTTGTAAGATTCAGTTGGGTAAGTAACGTTTTAAAACACTTGATTATTTAAAACAAAAAGGAGAATTATTCTAGTAGTTCAATTAATGTTGTCAAATTTTTAAATGTGACAGGGAGACTACCGTCGCCCTTCACAGCAGACTCTGCAGAGTTGTTCGCCTTAGAAGTTGCGAGTTATTTATAGCTCGCAAGGCAACACGTCCTGTGAATTGTAGAGTTCTGTTTGTGATGGGGTCTGGCGGCTTTTGTCTCTCTCTCTCTCTCTCTCTCTCTCTCTCTCTCTCTCTCTCTCTCTCTCTCTCTCCGTGTCTCTGTCTCTCTCTCCGTGTCTCTGTCTCTCTCTCTCCGTGTCTCTGTCTCTATCTTTCTCTCTCTGTCCGTCTGTCTGTCTCTCCCTCCCTTTCTCTCTCTCTTTCTTGCTCTCTCTATCTCTCTCTCTCCCGCCCCCCCCCTCTTTCTTGCCCCCTCTCGCCCTTCCGCACACACGCGCGCGTAAACACAAACACAAACACACACACACACACACACACACACACACACACACACACACACACACACACACACACACACACACACACACACACACACACACACAGAGCCTCTCACATACGCACACACAAACAAGCAAATACACTCACACACTTCATTGCACGGAGATATGAAGGTGGGGATGGGGAGAGAGAGAGAGAGAGAGACTGAGAGAGAGACAGAGACAGAGACAGAGATAGTGACAGAGAGAGAGACAGAGAGAGAAGTAAAGAGAAAGAGAGACAGACAGAGAGAGCAAGAGAGAGAGAGAGAGGGGGAGACAGACGGACAGAGAGAGAGAGACATACAGAATGTGTGTGTGTGAGAGAGAGAGAGGGAGAGATAGTGGGAGAGAGAGAGAGAGAGAGAGAGAGAGAGAGAGAGAGAGAGAGAGAGAGAGAGAGAGAGAGAGAGAGAGAGAGAGAGAGAGAGAGAGAGAGAGAAGACAATTCTTTATTTAACGTGCACCCATTGCACACCGGTACGACCGAACTAAGGTAACGTTAAATTACTGTTGTGCAGCGGGTTGAAAGAATACCCTATACCTCGGAGATATACCTTCACTCGGTCTCAACGACGTCACGTGACATGTTATATGGTGGAAGAGAATGCTGTCGCTTATTTTCCTTTTGAGGATGAGGCCAAAAAAAAAAAATAGGTGTGGTTACGGTAACATAACCAAAAAAAATAGGGTAGGTAGGTAGGCAATCACTTTTTTTTTTTATAACTTTTTTTTCTAATGTGTACAGATTAAACCTACTTGACAGGGAAATAAGTGTGCGACACGGGCGCTTTCGCTTTCATTGCGTTTTTCGCACTCGGTTTTTTTTTTTTTTTTTTTTGACAAATGTAATAAAAAGTTATAGGATCGGCCCCTAAAAATAGGGTAGGTCGGGTTACCGTAACCACACCTATTTTTTTTTTTAGGCCTGAGGGTTTAACATGGATCGGGAACTTACAGGACAACCGCGGCTGTGCTTGCAAGTTTGGATAGTTCTTTCCGTGACTGAGCATCGTTTCAGTCTTACCGAACTGAGGGTGGAAAATAAGCGACAGCATTCTCTTCCACCATATAACATGTCACGTGACGTCGTTGAGACCGAGTGAAGGGATATCTCCGAGGTATAGGGTATTCTTTCAACCCGCTGCACAACAGTAATTTATTGATACCTTAGTTCGGTCGTACCGGTGTGTAATACCTCCTCTCTCTCACTCTTGCTCTCTCTCTCTCTCTCTCTCTCTCTCTCTCTCTCTCTCTCTCTTTCTCTCTCTCACACTCTCTCTCTCTCTCTGTGCATTTAATTGATCACGATCCATCAATCTTTTACCTTTTTGTTTCAGTTTTTATTCTTCATTATTTTGTGTTATTGTAATACAGCAAAGCCATCGAAAACATACTCAATGTCTTATCTTTGTTGTGGTCGCTTTTGAAATCTGTTAAGTTTTAGTTTTAGGTGTAATTTACCTTTGGTGTGCAATTGTATGGCATCACAGCCAAGTTAGAAATTATAAATTCATAAGTACAGACTCTAGCTATGCCTTGTCATTTGATCCTTTTGACAACCACACAGAGAAACAATTTTTTTTATTTACTTAGCCTAATATAGCCTACATTTCTTACAATATTGATTTTGACGTTTTTGATCGTCTGATCCTTGTTTTGGCTTCGCGCACCTCCCAGAACTTTGTCCCCTTTCTGTTTTTATCTCTTGTTTGAAGACTTTAAATATTCTTCACAGTCTTGTAGTAGCACCGCTTGACCGCAACACGCAGAAATGTCTCCTCCTCGAATCTTGGTTCTGTGCTGTTGTATCATGGTAAGTAATGCAGCAACTTTCGAACTGTTTCCTTGGCGTCTTCTACCCCATCGAAGCGTCACTGCTTATGACGCAAAGACCACAACATCGTCTGAGATGACGTGTGTGAGAGAGTGTATGAAACGCTCCCAGTGTGACTCCTGCGCCTTTGACAGGGAGTCAGGCACGTGCTATCTGCAAGTACAAACTGATTCTGCCGCGGGAATCACTGAGGGTTCTCCTGTTGTTTACAAAGGTTTGTCTGCGTGTATACTTTTTGTATTGTTTTATATTTTGTAAGTACTAGTTATAGATTTATAAGCATGTTTCACCCAACGAGAGGACGGACGGACGGACGGACGGACAGACATACTGAGAAAAACACACAAGCAGTCCGGCGAATAAACCGTACACACACACACACACACACACACACACACACACACACACACACACACACACACACACACACACACACACACACGCGAACGCACGCACACACGCGCGCACCACACAAACCTTCATAAACGCACTCAACCACACACAAATACACACACACACACACACACACACACGCACACACACACACACACACACACACTCGCACACACAAACACTAACACATACACACACACACACATTACCTCACACACACACACACACATTCACACACACACACACATACACACTCACACTCACACACACACACACACACACACACACACACACACACACACACACTCTAACACTCACTCACACACTCACACACACACACACACACACACACAACCCCCCACCACACACACACACACAACCCCCCACCTCACACACACGTCTTCTCGGTTGCCTGCTTATGTTCACCAATCATTTCAGTTTTTGTTTCAAATAAACATTCGACAGAAGGCTCCTTGTGCCACGAGTCTGAAGCTCCAATCAACCACACCATCACCGATGTCTCATGGCGGAAAACAGCATTGGAGATGGAGGGGGAGCAACGCTGCAACGACGACAGCATCTTCATCGGCAACAGCCCCACCGTTCGCTGCTTCCACACTGGAGTATGGTTGTCAGAAGGAATATGTCGACAGAGAATCTGGAGAAATATTCCTGTGAGCAAACATCTTATGTGATGCATTTTGAGCGCATTGCTGTCAGCCTGGATAGTAGTCTAATTCTTTCTGTACTTTATAATTTAGCATATACCATCACCTGCTTCTTTGTCTTAGTTGTTCTATATTGTGTAGATGTTTCTTTTGCCGGTAGAGTATTAAAAATAAATAACAGCAGGCGGATATAAAACACGTCCTTACCGTCCATTTAAGAGTTAAAGGCACAGTAAGCCTCCCGTAAACCATCACAGAGCTCCCCGAGCGTCTAAATACAGTACAAGCATACTTCCATTTGAACGCTCACCGAACGGGAACATCCTGGCTGCTTTTTGTCGAGCGTGAGACATTTTCAAAGAATTTATTTTCGTAGACTTGTTCGTTAACAACAACGGCGCCTCGTTTTTGCGCTAGACCTAACTTTTAAAATCTAAATAATAAATTGACAGCTTGTTACACAAACATTCTTTAATCATAAAAGAATTCGTTTTTCATCAAGACAAGATCAGAACAATTCGAAGTTGTGAAAGTTTAAAAAAAAGAAAAGCCCGGAAGCAGGGTCACGCAAGGGTCGTAGCAGACGAAGGTTTATCAGTGCAAATCGCCGTTCCTCTCAACAGTCAAAAGCCATCGCTAGAGTTCTTGTGAACCACAGCCGTTGTTTCGTGCATAAAAAACGTGCTATTGTAGATAAGCTCACATCGAGTCGCATTCATGACTAACTGACGACTGCATTGTGAAAAAGGAAAACTGGATCACACGGGTTCACGATGGCTCAGGGGTAAGATAAACCACGCAAAAATAAATTCTTTGAAAATTGTTCGCTCTTTACGGAGGGCACCTAGGATGTTCTCAATTGGCGATTGTTTAAATGAAAGGGTGTTTGTACTGTGTGTAAAAGCCTGACCGTATCTGTGATGGTTTACGGGAGGCTTACTCTGCCTTTAACGACACAAACGAGTGCCGTTTGTCGGACAGAATGATTTTCTTCCAAAAGAACGTTTTGCATAATTTCGGAGCATTTCAAAAATTCGTTGAGAAGTTGACATTATGCGTGTCTAACAACATTTCCTTCTTTTCGCCATCAGCACCGGATTCGTCTCCACATGCCGACTGTGACCAAACCTGCCCCAGGGTGGACGGTGTGTTACAATGGCACTGCTACAGCAAACCATCCTTTGAGGTACAGGTACAGAGATACAGACAGATAGACAAACAGACATACACAAACGCACGGACGCACGTACAAACACATACGGTCATACATATATACAGACAGACAGAGAGAAGCACACACACACACACACACACACACACACACACACACACACACACACACACACACACACAGAAACACCCACCCACACACACACACACACACACACACACACACACACACACACACACACACACACACGGACAGACATTCAGATATACAGACACCTAACAATTAATCAACCGTGAGAGAGGATGATTGTGCGTGAGTGCGTTAGTGCGTGCGTTTGCGTGATATGCCCTATGTTAATGTTCGTGTCTGTGCGTACTAAGCTTCCTGCTTTTTATGTCTGTTTTCTGAACGTGTTTACTATTTTATTGCACA
Organism: Littorina saxatilis; assembly: GCF_037325665.1. Lineage (NCBI taxonomy): Eukaryota > Metazoa > Mollusca > Gastropoda > Littorinimorpha > Littorinidae > Littorina > Littorina saxatilis. The sequence goes on along the minus strand of NW_027127777.1, from coordinate 102,661 downwards.
GGGCTAGTATCAACTACCTGAACGACAACGATGACGTAGTGGTTCACATTAATTCTCGCCTGAATGTTACGGACAGCAATGGTACATACACCGATCAGTTCACCCTTTCCGAGCGTCTGAATGGGGGTTGGACAAACACTGTGTCCGTTCTTGGATTGAATCCTTTCCCTATTCGTCTGAATCAACTTTTCTCAATGACGATCAGGGCTGTCTCGCTGCATGAAGTGCAGGTTCGTTTGTGGCAATTAGAATGTAAATGGAAGTATAACTAACAAAACACACAGACACACAGACTCACACACCCACACACACACACACACACACACACACACACACACACGCACGCGCGTGCGCGCGCGCATGCACACTCACACACACATTCACACACACACATTCACACACACACACATTCACACACACACATTCACACAAACACACACACAAACACACACACAGAGACACACACACGCAGACACACACGCACGCATACACACACACACATACACACACACACACACACACACACACGCACGCACACACACACACACCCACACACACGCACACACCTCTCCCGTCACTGACTAACCCATATTTTGACAAAACGACATATTTGATTTCAGTTCTATGTGGACGGCACGTTGTACGGCAGATACACCACCACCGTCAGCCTTGACACCGTCACCAACGTCCAGCCCTGGGGTCGAGGACACGTTGACGTCATCAACCTGCTCTGTGATGCCCAGTCGCAGTCTTAAGCCTGATATTAAATGGGCGAAGTCGATTTTGCTAAGTCTACTTCACCAAGCTTGCTCCTCGAAGCATTAGCACTGAATTTCTGGTAAAAAAGACTTCGCGAAAACTACTTCACAAAGCTTGCTCCTCGAAGCATTGGCACTGAATTTCTGGTAAAAAAGACTTCGCGAAAACTACTTCACAAAGCTTGCTCCTCGAAGCATTGGCACTGAATTTCTGGTAAAAAAGACTTCGCGAAAACTACTTCACAAAGCTTGCTCCTCGAAGCATTGGCACTGAATTTCTGGTAAAAAAGACTTCGCGAAAACTACTTCGCAAAGCTTGCTCCTCGAAGCATTGGCACTGAATTTCTGGTAAAAAAGACTTCGCGAAAACTACTTCACAAATCTTGCTCCTCGAAGCATTGGCACTGAATTTCTGGTAAAAAAGACTTCGCGAAAACTACTTCACCAAGCTTCCTCCTCGAAGCATTGGCACTGAATTTCTGGTAAAAAAGACTTCGCGAAAACTACTTCACAAAGCTTGCTCCTCGAAGCATTGGCACTGAATTTCTGGTAAAAAAGACTTCGCGAAAACTACTTCACAAAGCTTGCTCCTCGAAGCATTGGCACTGAATTTCTGGTAAAAAAGACTTCGCGAAAACTACTTCACAAAGCTTGCTCCTCGAAGCATTGGCACTGAATTTCTGGTAAAAAAGACTTCGCGAAAACTACTTCACAAAGCTTGCTCCTCGAAGCATTGGCACTGAATTTCTGGTAAAAAAGACTTCGCGAAAACTACTTCACAAAGCTTCCTCCTCGAAGCATTGGCACTGAATTTCTGGTAAAAAAGACTTCGCGAAAACTACTTCACAAAGCTTCCTCCTCGAAGCATTGGCACTGAATTTCTGGTAAAAAAGACTTCGCGAAAACTACTTCACAAAGCTTCCTCCTCGAAGCATTGGCACTGAATTTCTGGTAAAAAAGACTTCGCGAAAACTACTTCACCAAGCTTCCTCCTCGAAGCATTGGCACTGAATTTCTGGTAAAAAAGACTTCGCGAAAACTACTTCACAAAGCTTCCTCCTCGAAGCATTAGCACTGAATTTCTGGTAAAAAAGACTTCGCGAAAACTACTTCACAAAGCTTCCTCCTCGAAGCATTGGCACTGAATTTCTGGTAAAAAAGACTTCGCGAAAACTACTTCACAAAGCTTCCTCCTCGAAGCATTGGCACTGAATTTCTGGTAAAAAAGACTTCGCGAAAACTACTTCACAAAGCTTCCTCCTCGAAGCATTGGCACTGAATTTCTGGTAAAAAAGACTTCGCGAAAACTACTTCACAAAGCTTCCTCCTCGAAGCATTGGCACTGAATTTCTGGTAAAAAAGACTTCGCGAAAACTACTTCACCAAGCTTCCTCCTCGAAGCATTGGCACTGAATTTCTGGTAAAAAAGACTTCGCGAAAACTACTTCACAAAGCTTCCTCCTCGAAGCATTGGCACTGAATTTCTGGTAAAAAAGACTTCGCGAAAACTACTTCACGAAGCTTCCTCCTCGAAGCATTGGCACTGAATTTCTGGTAAAAAAGACTTCGCGAAAACTACTTCACCAAGCTTCCTCCTCGAAGCATTGGCACTGAATTTCTGGTAAAAAAGACTTCGCGAAAACTACTTCACAAAGCTTCCTCCTCGAAGCATTGGCACTGAATTTCTGGTAAAAAAGACTTCGCGAAAACTACTTCACCAAGCTTCCTCCTCGAAGCATTGGCACTGAATTTCTGGTAAAAAAGACTTCGCGAAAACCACTACAGGCACGTTTCATGATATTGAGGATTGCAGTTTCCCCCTCACACACAATATTCCAAAATAATAAATAGTCAAACAGGGACCAAAAAACAGTTTGCACCAAGAGTTCAACTTTTTATCTATCCAAAACAGTAAAAAAAATTATATGAACATTCGTATTTCCAAGATGATTGGCGTTCCAAGACGCTATATCCTAAAACCCCCAAAACATGCTTTTACAACTTTAGTGCATAATAACTGCCCAAAGGTGCAGTTTAAAGCAACCATTGATAATAATTTTTAACATACTCCTTGAACACATTAAGAAAAATGGTTAACTTGCAAATAAAGGGACAGCATTGATCAGAACAATGGTAAGATAAAGGACGCTACTTATATTTTGTACATTTTTTATCTTTATCGTTTCCTGTAGACCTCAGAAGTTATAGCCAGCTTAAGAAATCATTCTAAAATCGAAAAACAAACATATATACATTTTGTACGCAGAGTAGATTGATATTTGACACAGTCACACAGACATACGTGGGCTATAGGGCAACCCTACCCCCTAAATTTGAAAACGGGGTCAATTTCTTAACTGCATGTATTCAGCAAAACAATCCATAAAAAAAAAAATCACAAATAATGAACTTATGACTTTAGAAAAGCATTCAAAAATGCATATATACAACGCTTTTTCTTTGTTCCCAATTCAAGGGGGTGTGCTATTCTCAGGTAACACTGTGAACGCTCAAATGAGACTTGATCACATGTCAAAAAAAGTAATCCCCCCTGTTGTTCATGGTTGGTTGGTGGGATTTTTTTTATCTGAGCCATTGGCAAGCATGAAATGTCATCAACATTAGGAAAGACATAGTATCTCTCATTGTCTTTTGCGCGCAAACACTTCACACAAATCTCCTCTCGATCTGGCCCATCGGGGAAATGGGTTGACTTGGGGATGATCACCGCCCTGTATCTCTCCACCTTTCCATCCATGCTGACAAAGTCAGCGGTCACAAAGTCCCAAACTTGAATGTCTCTTTGTGGGACAAAGAACCTGGTTTTCACGACTGGCACCACATGGTTGGCTGACCACGCGGCATCCAGTGGCGTGTTGTGGGTAGACGTCCATTGGACATAAATTGGGAAGGACGTCGCTGGATCATCTGGTTTGCATACTTTGTTCATGTACAACATTTAGTCAAGCTGTCGAACTAACAGAATGAAACTGAACTCACTGCATTTTTACAGCAACAGCGTATACTCGTAGCATCGTCAGTTCACCGCTCGATGCAAAGGCAGTGACATTGACAAGAAGAGCGGGGTAGTAGTTGCGCTGAGAAGGATCGATAGCACGCTTTTCTATCTCTATTCTTTTTAACTTTCTGAGCGTGTTTTTAATCCAAACATATCACATCTATATGTTTTTGGAATCAGGAACCCACAAGGAATAAGATGAAATTGTTTTTAAATCGATTTCGGAAATTTTGTTTTAATAATAATTTTTATATTTTTAATTTTCAGAGCTTGTTTTTAATCCGAATATAACATATTTATATGTTTTTGGAATCAGAAAATGATGAAGAATAAGATGAATGTAAATTTGTATCGTTTTAAAAACAAATTTTTTTTTTTTACAATTTTCAGGTTTTCAATGACCAAAGTTATCAATTAATTTGTAAGCCACCAAATTGAAATGCAATACCGAAGTCCGACCTTCGTCAGAGATTGCTTGGCCAAAATTTCAATTTGATTGAAAAATGACGGTGTGACACTGCCGCCTCAACTTTTACAAAAAGCCGGATATGACGTCATCAAAGGTATTTATCGAAAAAAATAAAAAAAAAATATCCGGGGATATCATTCCCAGGAACTCTCATGTCAAATGTCATAAAGATCGGTCCAGTAGTTTGGTCTGAATCGCTCTACACACACACACATACACACGCACAGACAGACACACACACATACACCACGACCCTCGTCTCGATTCCCCCTCTACGTTAAAACATTATTTTAGTCAAAACTTGACTAAATGTAAAAATAAAAAATAAAAAATAAAAAAATGGGATAGCGGCGAAACGGGATTGCGCCAAAATGGGATGCGATAGTAAGATGACGCTTGGCTTGTGAAATGTCGCCAAAATGGGACGGCGGCAAAACGGGATTGCACGTAAATGGGATATTGCGCGAATTATAAACGAAGGAGTAGACCCTAAGTTTCTCGTACGAGATGTTTACTGGGAGTAAATATTTGGGGAGTAAAAATTTAGTTCCTTGTGGAGTTCTTTTTTCGTACAAGATTTTTACTGGAAGTTTACTCCGGAGTCAATTTTTCGTGGAGTAAAAATTTCGTGTTACACCGGTTCATGACCGTTGTGGTAACGAGCGCACATTGCTGTCTCCATATTGTGTTCCTACGAATCGAAAGTATGATCGCCAAGCCCTTCTGTCATTGAAGGCAACGTTCGATATTTGCGTCTGTCAGCGTCGCCAACGTTCGACAGATTGTACTACTGTTACTCACAAACTTTCAATTTACACAATGAAATGCCAATAACATGCAAACACAACAATGGGAGACGAAGGGAAAACCTACTAGCGATTGAAATTATGCAAACGAACTCACAAATCCCTCACTTTCCGAATGCAAATGCTGCAAATCCGTATGCGCGCGTCGCTGTGCCGAACGTTGGGTTGCCGAACGTTGCTGACAGACGCAACAAAACTTGATCAAAAGGCACTAAAAACGATTAAATGTTTTACTTACTGGGTATCGCATTCCTCTTTTTCTTCCTGCAGACGATATGAAGCGGTTGAAACGTCGTTTCCGATGAAAGGCTCGGTTATTTCCGTTAAAAACGAAGTTTGCCGAACGTGTGATTCCGTCTACAGACACCGGTCGGATCACAACAAAAATGTTCATTCTTTGCGATTTTGTGATACTGTTGATGATACACCTGCTTTCCAGTGAAGAACATCAATAAAATGATGTTCACAAGCAAGAATAACAGACAAAAGCACGCGATGTGTAAAATTAGGCTTTGCTTTGCAAACAAAGCACGTGTTTTTTTTACTGACAGACACTTTCGGTGGCGATTGAAAATTTTTCCAGAAACGGTTTTATGCTCCCATTTGATATTTTTTCCCTATTTTATCTAGTCAGAGACTAACCTTGTGTATTAATTGAATTAATAACCCCATTATCATATGTTTTGTGTGATATTTCGTGTCTGCTTGAATCACACTTTGAGATGGGGTCATGTGACAGAAGGAAATGGTGTCTGTCAGGATTCACACGTTCGCTTCGAAAAACTCGCTCAAATAATTGCTCAAACACAAACATTTTAGCTTTTATTTATTTTTTTGTATTGCAAATACCATACTTACTCATGCCAAGCAGAAAAAATGATGAAAATCAACACAGTAAGCAAGTAATTTCAAGGCAAAGTTTACACACATCAAAGAGTCTGATTACCGTGAAACCTGCCTTCACAAAGCTTCCTCCTCGAAGCATTGGCACTGAATTTCTGGTAAAAAAGACTTCGCGAAAACTACTTCACCAAGCTTCCTCCTCGAAGCATTGGCACTGAATGTTTGGTAAAAAAGACTTCGCGAAAACTACTTCACCAAGCTTCCTCCTCGAAGCATTGGCACTGGATGTTTGGTAAAAAAGACTTCGCGAAAACTACTTCACAAAGCTTGCTCCTCGAAGCATTGGCACTGAATGTTTGGTAAAAAGACTTCGCGAAAACTACTTCACCAAGGCTTGCTCCTCGAAGCATTGGCACTTAATTTCTGGTAAAAAAAAGAGTTCGCGAAGTCAAACGATCGGGAAGTTAACTTCGGGCTCTCAAATACTTAAAGACACCATCCTTGCCGTTAACACGATAATATACACTATGAAGTAGTAGTAGTAAAACTGATATTAAAAGTCCTACGGTTTTTAGAGTGTACACTATGAAAGATCTTTCAGGGATTGTACGTGGGATAAGGTGATCCTTGCACGATGGTGTTGATCAGAGAAATTAGTTCACAGACAAATTCCCACAATTCGCTGTAAAGCTACCAGATAGTTGAGTTTTGGTATGCGTCCAAGTGGAGGGAATGTCTTATCCCATGTAAAAGCCTTAAGAAATCCAAGATGGTAAATCGAATCGTTCACACGGGTAAGACTGTGTCTTTAACTTTTACTCCTGTGCAGTCCCCGCGGCTGTCAAGAACTGAAACCTCTAATGGAAAAGAGGATTCGGTTTCCATTAACGGTGCAGTACACTTTAGACAGAGAGTGAGATGTGAGAGGAGGGGAATAGAGAGAGGGAGCGGGGCATGGTGAGCAAGAGGAGACTGAGGGAGAGAGAGAGGGGGAGATATGGATGGGGTGGGGGGGGGGGGGGAAGAGAAAGAGTGGGAGGGAAGGAATAGAGAGGGAGAGAGAGAAAGAGAAAGAAGGAGAAGTAATTGTAAAAGGAAACAAGTCGCGTAAGGCGAAAATACAAGATTTAGTCAAGTAGCTGTCGAACTCACAGAATGAAACTGAACGCAATGCAATGTTTCAGCAAGACCGTAGCATCGTCAGTCCACCGCTCATGGCGAAGGCAGTGAAATTGACAAGAAGAGCGGGGTAGTAGTTGCGCTGAGAAGGATAGCACGCTTTTCTGTACCTCTCTTCGTTTTAACTTTCTGAGCGTGTTTTGAATCCAAACATATCATATCTATATGTTTTTGGAATCAGGAACCGACAAGGAATAAGATGAAAGTGTTTTTAAATTGATTTCGAAAAAATATTTTGATAATAATTTTTATTTTCAGAGCTTGTTTTTAATCCAAATATAACATATGTATATGTTTTTGGAATCAGCAAATGTTGGAGAATAAGATAAACGTAAATTTGAATAGTTTTATAAAAAATGTTTTTTTTTTTACAATGTTCAGATTTTTAATGACCAAAGTCATTAATTAAATTTTAAGCCACCAAGCTGAAATGCACTATCGAAGTCCGGGCTTCGTCGAACATTACTTGACCAAAATTTCAACCAATTTGGTTGAAAAATGAGGGCGTGACAGTGCCGCCTCAACTTTCACGAAAAGCCGGATATGACGTCATCAAAGACATTTATCAAAAAAAAGAAAAAAAACGTCCGGGGATATCATACCCAGGAACTCTCATGTCAAATTTCATAAAGATCGGTCCAGTAGTTTGGTCTGAATCGCTCTACACACACACACACACACACACGCACGCACGCACAGACACACACACACACAATCCAAGGATTGTTCAGACAGAGTTTTCAGTCCGTGACACCGCCCGTTTGCCTGAAAAAAGGACCGCTGTCATTTATGACGTTAAAGTTATGGATACTTTGTAAAGTGGTTGTTTTCTATTTGCTTTTCAGAGCTGTAGTTAAAATAAAGAAGTATTGAACATGATTGTATTTATATCATTATGGGTGAACGGATATGTATGTCAGTGTGTGTGTGTGTGTGTGTATGTGTGTGTGTGTGTGTGTGTGTGCGTGCGTATGTGTGTGTGTGTGTGTGTGTGTGTGCGTGTGTGTGTATGTGTATGTGTATGTGTGTGTGTGTGTGTGTGTGTGTGCGCGCGCGCGCGTGTGTGTGTGTGTGTGTGCGTGTGTGTGTGTGTGTGTGTGTCTATATGTGTGCATTGTCATGTGGTGTTGTGTACTGGTAGTAGTGTTTATGATGGTGATGGTATGCAACGTGAATATAAGTTATCAGACTTTTGCTCAGGAATCACCACTGAATAAATGTAACATAAAAAGCAAATACCCGATTTCAATCACATCTGTGGTTTTTTTTATAGATAATTTTTCTCAGGGGTAGATTAGAGCCTTAAAACCCAGATTGAAGTAACTCACCTTGAAATTCAAAACCATGCAAAAGTAAGCAAAATGGTGAAAATGAATGCTGATTTCGGTGGGTTCACAAACGGGCTATGTGGCACATATTCTCGAACAAGTCAACATAATCGCACTCAGCGTTTTATAACACGATATGTTTCTGCAAATACTTGAAGGGGTGGTTTATATGAAAGTGCACTCTGATTTTATCTGTGACAACAGACACAAGTACCACAAGTACCACAAGTACCACAAGTACCACTTGAAATTGATCAACATTTGTTATACCAACAAAAGTGTGCAAAAGGTATTCCTTAGTCTGAAGGAACGGTGCCTTTTGTTCAGTGAGACGTCACCATCCTTTCTAACAGTTGTTACACCCCCGGTATAGGGGTGTGTATAGGATTCGGTCCATGTGTTTGTTTGTTTGTGTTCGCATATAGATCTCAAGAATGAACGGACCGATCGTCACCAAACTTGGTGAACAGGTTCTATACATTCCTGAGACGGTCCTTACAAAAATTGGGACCAGTCAAACACACGGTTAGGGAGTTATTGGATTCGGTCCATGTGTTTGTTTGTTTGTTTGTGTTCGCATATAGATCTCAAGAATGAACGGACCGATCGTCACCAAACTTGGTGAACAGGTTCTATACATTCCTGAGACGGTCCTTACAAAATTTGGGACCAGTCAAACACACGGTTAGGGAGTTATTGGTGGATTAAAATTATACAAGGACTTATAGAGGGACATCTTAATGGTCAAAGGCAAATAACCATTCTCACTCAGTCACTGCCACCAACTGAGAAGGTTATTTCCCTTTGACGGGGGTGTTTTTCCTACCTCGAAGGAATTTCTTGTTTTTGAGAGTTTCAAGATTGAAACACAATCTGACCGTAGCGATCCAAACTTGAGTATGTTGATCTGTAGAATCTATTCCGAACGAATTCACAAAATGCAATTCTGGATGTCCATACTTGCATTTAAAATAATATAAAAATGGAAGTTATAAGTAAATGTACAATGTAAGATACAATAACGAAAAATAACTATGTCTTTTCCAACATTGCACATGTGCTAATATATAACTTCAATTCTCACTTGAACTCACGCTTTGCACTTTTTATTTGAAAGACAGTCGACAATTTAACCTTGAACTGACTGACAGCATTTCTTGAACTGGCACGCAGCTTCGAAATTAAAAAAATAATTGTTCAAGAAAATTGCAGCATGCATCATTCGATTACTCCTATTGTGTTAGGTGTTATCGTACTCTGCCCATTCAGGATATACACCACTATAATCTGATGATTTTTCCCCACCCAACGAGCTTCTCTTATCTGTGTGTAACAGATGTTACAGGTTGAGTTTAAACATGTATACAACATTAATTAATCAACACCTCAAAATCCCGAGCAGCTTGCTCCCAGAACAAAACGTGAAACTGCTTCTTTGTGTCAGCATCCATTGGACAGTCTGTATTATAGGCTGATAAAAAAACAAAAACAAAACCCGACAAGCTATTCAATTAATTATATAATTTCATTACTCGCGTTGAGAAATAAAAACAAAAATAGAGAAAGACGTGAAACAAAGCAACTCATCATTAAGAGCTATTGTGTTTTCAGCGTAGCAATTGGGCCCGATATTTAGACGAGACAAGTATAATGTTCGAGTCTAAATAGCGATTATATAGCTGTTCTGACCTTTATTTGTTGTTCCAAACTTACAAAATGACAGTTTTTGCGTCGATGCGTTGATCTCAGGTTTTGATAGCAGACGCCGTTTCTTATGCGCATTAGTTTTGCGCAGGCGCCACACTGACTTTGGAAAAAAACTCGATTTGACAACACAGCTGTTAAACAGCTTTTTATTAGTTCATTCGTATACAACAAAAAGAAGTTTGAGTTTTTTTAAATTTTGAACAAGACTACTTATGAAGAAAACCAAAACACAACATCAACGGAAAACTAGAAACAACTGAAGAAGTAGGATGCAACAAGGGGAGGAAAAGAGAACAGCTAATCCGTACAAAGCGAGCAGACGGCAGCGACGTTTCCAGTTTGGATGAATGGCATTTATACTTGTCTCGTCATGAAGCGAATTTTTCAACCTCAGTTATAAACGACTACATGAATGTTAGTGCCATGGGTTGTACATCAATACTTCAGAGGGGAAGTGGGGTATTTAGTGTGGAGTTACAAGATAAGAAAAGCCGAATGCGAAAATGTGTGTCAGTCGGCAACTGTGAACTCCGTTTTACTCCCCTGTTTGTACTACATCTTTCGACTTTGGGCATTTTGTGGTGTTTAGGGACAGAAAATAATAGGTTTAGTCCTGTTTCATCGGGAAGTTAGCAGAACAGGGTATGCTATCGACATTTGTAAAGCTGAAAGACATTCCCGAGAAGAATTTCAAGTTGTCAGTGTATGCTGTTGTCGATCAGTGAAACATCGTGTGGTACAGGTGGGTAAACCGGAACCATGCGTCTTTGTTATTGACAATATGCTTTTGGATATTGAGAAAAATGGCCGACTTCCGTAGCATTATGCTTTGCTGATCGGAAGAGACCATCCATTATTCCCCCCTCTGCTTCTTTATCTCTGTAAACTTGTAGGGCTAGTTATTTTTCGGTAACTTACCCAACAACCAAAATCACTTACCCAACAACGGGCCTGAATCCTCGATAGCTCATGGGTAGAGACTGTACACATTGTGGATCTACTTTTTGCGACTCAAAAGTTCAGAACACTCTAATGTACAAAATATACATTTCTGGAGCAAACAATACAACCATACCGCATTTAAACCAGCAACTACAGGCTTGAACACATGAATCTCAATATAAAATCCATGAGTTTGGTTGTTTTCTGAATTCAGATCTGCCGTGCACAATCGTTTATCGCTAGCAAGATTCCAAGGAAAAGTAACTCTTATACTTTGTCTAGCGACACGAGTAGTTCCCCTTCCAGATTTCGGCTGCATCGACAAGACTGCAATCCGACGGTCAGTTTTCAACAATATTTCATTTTATAAATAGATCACACGCAATCAATTCCAAACATTTAATCAACTTAAAGAACATGCAGCGGTTTCATACACTATTTTGCCCCAGAAAACTGAACTTCATACAGTTTTTAACGTTGGAACACGGGTGTAAAACTTCGTCTGCTAGTCACATTCGAGGAAAGAACATTTCCTGAGCGATACCAAAACATGAACAGAACACACACTATCTGCCTTTACCGCCACAGCAGAATGACAACATGACTGTGTACTTGATTTTAGTTCAAAACATGGAAACTGACAAGAAGTGTTAACAGAATTGAATGATTTGCACGGAACTATACAACCGCGCATTAATCGATCGCCTGCGCAGGTAGACTGGTTGGGTGAATATGATTCGATCAAACTTTCGCACAAAAACTCCTCTTTTCTTTGAATAACTGAAGAAAGGAGGAATAAAGAGGTTACATACCTCGTCTCAGTGATTATCAAAAATAATGGTCTCAGTTCGCGGTCATGAAAAAGCTCGCTGAAGCTCGCAATTTTTTCATGATCCGCTAACTTCGACCATTAATTTTGATAATCACTGAGACTCGGCATGTGACCTCGGCATCACAGCCCCCGAATTCTCCCACTTGTTCATCAGAATAGCTATATATAGTCATAACTTGATAGTTACATTCAAGCCTCCGTGGCCTAATGGATAAGGCATCGGCCTCCTAGACGCCGGATCGGCGAAAATACTGTGCTAGCCGGGGATTGCGGGTTCGAGTCCCGTCGGAGGTGATTTTTATTTTTTCTGTGCAAATGTCATGTGTCGTTCTAATTTCAGTGCTTTCTGTTTTGCAAAACCGTAGTGGAACATCCCTACCTTCTTTATTGACCCGACGACAAAGGCAAGTACCTCACCTGCAGTCACAACCGCTACTTAAGGAGAGTATTCTGATGCATTTCACTCACTAGAGTGTTAATGCTTAACGCTTAAAGTAAATTTAAGGGGCTTATTGTCCGTCAGGTCTTAATTGCCTATACTGGACATGAATTGGTTTATACGATTCGAGTTTTTACGCCCTCACGGCTTTTGATGTATGCGTGTTTAGGTGGTATCAGCCTTCTGCACTTATGGTAGAATGACCAAGATCTTTAACGTGCCATTGTGGTGACACGGGGGTGGGAGATGGATACCGTCTCTGGGTCTGCTCATAAAGTTGACCCGTGTCCGTCCCGGCCCGGATTCGAACCAGCGACCTTTCGATCACAAATCCAGTGCTCTACCACCTGAGCTACCCGGGCCCCTGAAAGCTTAAAGCTTTCATTGTTGTTCCCTTTTAGTACCAAACATGCGACAAAGACAGTCTTCCATTAAGTCCGTATTGCGTCACTGTCGGCTGTGTGTGTGGAACTGCGGAGAACGTAACAGGAAAAGAGCACACTTTTTACACTCAGAGCAGACCTTTGTCCCTCCTACTTATATGCTTTTAGCTTCTGAAATAAATAGGGTTGGTAAATAAAATACCAGCTTTATGCACTTACTTTAATCGTATGCTTTCCCCCGCTTTGTATTTTGTGTGTGTGTTGACGGTGTCCAAATGTTGTCTTGGACACTTATGTATAGCCTTTTGAAAAGTTTGGATGCTGAGAGGTCGATAACACCCCATTCCTGCCAAGCAAATATTTTTCACTTCTGGAGGTGCGCATGCGCGAGGGTGGGGGGTGAGTGGAGATTGAGGGGGAACGGTGGGGATCCATGTTTTCGCCAAGAAGCAATGAATAAAATAAAGAACACAAACGTCTGTTGAATTTCTGCAAATCACCGTGTCTGAGCCTGCACAGCAAAATAACAGGCTTAAATGATCTTTGTTCGCTTTATGCAGCCTTGATAATCAATATAGGAATCGTAAAGGAAAGGTCAAATACAGGGGTAAGCATAATACATTTTTTTCTCCAGATTATTTCGAAAACTGGTTGAAGTTCTCCAAGGGTATGTCATATTTCTGTTATTTATTAGTAGGCTATTACACTTCTCGCGGAATACAAGCAGTAACTTGCAGCGAAGTTCATTTGATCAAAGTGGAGAATTCTGGATACACACAGAGATAGTAGAAGGGCACAATAAATGTGTTTACGAGTTATAATATTCTCTAAATTAAGAATTCTTTTTTTTTAAAGAAGGAAAAGTACGTTTTTGTTTTGTTTTCCGATTCTTGATTATAGAACGCTAGCAGATATTCTGTTTTCATTTTTGTTTTTAATCACATTTTCTGAAAAATTCTTTTCTGCGCAGGGTTCCAAAAATAACGTGCTTGCGTCAATTGATCGTTTGTGCCGTCATCTGCATAGCCTCAGCTGCTGTCACCAGACAACTTTACTGGCAACGTCACGATGGACGAAACGTCATCACTCACCAAGCGATGACGTCTGTTTTGTCAGCGATGATGTGTGTCGGGGAGTGCATGAGACACTCCCAGTGTGACTCCTGCGCTTACGCCAGGGAGTCAGGCACGTGCTATGTGCAGGTTGAAACTGACAAAACAACGGACAGCACAGGACATTCCATTGAGGTCTATACAGGTATGTTGATGTGTTTTTCCTCTATTGAGTTAAGCACGCTTGCTTTGTACCAAGTTCGTCACTATAAGAGTGGGTTCAAACCCCCGTTCTGCTATGGCTTTGTTGGCCAAAGTCAGCTATGACTGTGCACAACTCACGTGTCTAAACACATCTCGGTGCTCGCAAATTAAGCCCTCCATAGAGAGTCCAAGATCACATCCGAATTCTTCGGGTTGTGTAAATACACGCATACAGGGACAAACACGGGTAACGCCGTTCTGTATGGCAGCTCGCCTACCCAGGGGCCAAAACAACCCGACTTGCCACGAGGGAAACCTTAACTTCCATGTTAGAGGACTTGGAGAGGACAGCCCTGCAGTCCGGACTGACGATCTAACAGCGAACGACAAGAAGAGAAGAACTTCCATGTTCAAACCATAAGTAACATAGAGCTTAAACAATGACCACGAGTTGATTTAATACTGGAAAATAAACCACGAGTGGGTATTTGCAGCCGCTTGGTAATTCCAAGCGGCTGCAAATACCCACGAGTGGTTTATTTTCCAGTAATCAACGGGTTGTCGTCATTGTTTAAGCTATTTATACAAAGAACAACACGGGTCGAACATGCAGTCATGCAGACGACATTTTGTAGGCAATTTCATTTCAGCCTAATCACTCAGAGTGTCAAATGCGCGTCATTCATATAGTCCCTATTGTTTTACTTTATTCTTAGTCTCCGACTCGTCGGCATTATACTTGTCTCGTCTAAATATCGGACCCTATTGCTACGATTAAAACACAATAGCGTTTATATAGCTATTCTGACATTACATTCTGTGTTAAAATCATGTTTTTGTCAGCAACAAGGACCAGCAGTTGTCCGAGAGAACCACAGTAATCCGACGTTATCGGGTTTCACGAACAAAATTTCACTCGGCCGACTGCGGGTCGTCTCACCGGAAGTCGGCCAAACACGGTGATGCTCTCCCCCCAACACTGTGTTCGGCTTACTGCGGTAAACCGAAAATAAATGTAATTATCCGCACAGTCAATGGCAGAATGCTCACACTTTTTTGGATTGTGAGCCAAACCTTGTGATTGTTCTTCGAAATGTATCTATCATGACGCAGTAATCCAGGAGACAAGTCAGGGTTATGTCTTGAAGACGTCACATTATGGCGTAAGAGGGTTTGACGTCACGCGAAGGAATTACTGAAAGTCTCGGTCATTGTTATTTTGAGCGGGCCGAGACTTGTTTTTTCTTCGAAATCGGCCATTTCCACGTGCGAATGAGCAAACGGAAGTGGTACTGTTGCTAAATTTAGCCCTCGACTTGGCCATTCGGATTACTGTACAGTCGGTCGACTGCGGTTGTCCGCGGGTGACGGTGATTCGCTCATGAAACGCGCTTTTCGGTGACACGGCGATCAACCACAGTCCATCGACTGGGCAGTCGATCGACTGTCAGTCGGTTCCCTGCTATCTTATGAAACTGGCCCCAGAATGGTCCATGTCGTTGATTGCAGACGACGGTTCCCTTTCCGCATGAAGCCACGGAAATAACCGAACATTGAAAAACCCACGGACATGTATTACGGAAAAAACTCGGGATAACCGGATGTTTAGCATTACGTCAATATGCTAGGAATCATATGACGTCATGACGTACGTATCATGCTTGCCTACGTAGATTGTATGTTTGAAAGTCTGACTTCTGTTGTGAATTCGCGTGGTGAAGACTGCGGTAAATCTGTAGATGATAAGAGGACAAGGATTGTCTCAGAAGAAACGACTAAATGTTTCAGACCGGTAACTTCATTTCAACATTGCACTATATAATGGACGTTCTATGTGACAGGAGAGTTTGCCGCAGTGATTTTGTGTTAAACATTGGAGAGATCGTCTGCTAGAATCAGAGATAGGTCGCTTCAGAGCGCAGCTTCTCGAAATTTGCAAGGTGTGTTGCCTGTTAAAGAACTGGATTTTACACGTAATGTATGTCATGTCCAGTAAGCAACAACAAAAACACACACAAAGCAAATGGCATCGTCTGTCGACTAGTCACAAAAACAAACCTGGCGAGGTATGCGTGTACTTTATACACGTCAGCCATTGTTGTTACAGTTTTGAGTCAACGTTGTATTCTTCCGCAACAGGGTCCAATCGTCTGGGTTTCAAATGATGTCATGTTCTAAAAATAAATTCTAGTATTGATTATTTTTTAGCCCTCTTTATTCTTACTTCGAATAATCCACGTGTGATTTTGGTGTAATCAAAGTAGTTCGTTCTAATTTCTCACTTGTCTAAAAATAATCAACTAGATTTAATCCACCCCTCGGTTCCATTACAGGAGTTGTATAACTAGATTTAATCCACCCCTCGGTTGCATTACAGGAGTTGTATAAACATGTTTTGTGTGTTTTGGTGTGTCATTAGAATGTTCTACGCATTTTTTTGCAGAAATGCCTCTGAAATTAGAATGTTGACATGATGATTGCGTCATGCCTTGTTTTTTTGTAACATGTTGCATTGCCTTTTTATAAGCTGTTTCAGTTTGTACATTGTTTTAGACATTCAGTGGGCACGACACATTTTTTTCCATTGTGAGTTTCGATTTTTGACAGTGATCTTTCTGTGACCAGTATTGAAGAATGACTTAGGCACAACTCAGTTGAAGCAAGTCCTACATCTCTATATCAACAGCTTCTTCGTGTCGTGAAGCCGATGCTCCTATCAAGTACGCCACCACTTCCGTTAAGTGGCGGATGACGGGAATGGAACTGGAGGGGGAGCAGATCTGCAACGACGACAGCATGTTCGTCGGCAACAGCCCGACTCTTCGCTGCTCCGGCAACGGAAACTGGTCTAAAGATGGAGAATGCCGTCAGAAAATCTGGAGAAATGTGAAGGTAGTATTAATTTATGTAACACTAAAGCGTTTTACATAAAAACTCAGTAAATATTAAAACAATTTGAACGCACGTTTTGCTGCCGTGCGTCTCAGGTTATATAGCGGGTAGTAATTAATTCAATCAATATGAAGCTTATATAGCGCGTATTCCGTGGGTACAGTTCTAAGCGCTTGAATTAAGTAAGTAAGTAAGTAAGTAAGTAAGTAAGTAAGTAAGTAGTATATGTGCGCGCGCCTATGTGCGCGCGTGTGTGTGTGTGTGTGTGTGTGTGTGTGTGTGTGTGTGTGTGTGTGTGTGTGTTGGTGTGTTTGTTTGTTTGCGTGTGCGCGTGTGTGCGTGAGTGCTAGCGTGTGTGCTCGCATGCGTGCGTGCGCGCGTGTGTGTGTATGTTCGTATGTGTGAGTGTGTTTTCGTACTCACGCGCGGGTATGTGTGTGCTTACGTGCGTGCGATCGCGCTTGATAGTGATAGCGTGCGTGCGCTCATGGTGTACAAACGGCAATATGTTGGTTAATCTCTGTGCCAGCCACCACCAGCACCAAACCTTGCCCTTCCCATATCTCCCGTGCCAGGCTGGACTGTCTGCCTCAATGGAACTCCCACCGCACCTATCAGGTGAGGGTGTCACACCGTTATCACTCGCCTGACTTGTTCCACATGCATGCACGTATGCAAACGCAGGCAGGCAGGCAGGCAGGCAGACACGCACGCACGCACGCACGCACACACACACACAAACACACACACACACACACACACGCGCACATGCACGCACGCACACACACGCACGCACGCACGCACGCACGCACTCACACGCACGCGCACTAGCACACGCACGATCACGCACACGCACACACACGCACAGGTACACACACGCATACACGCACGCACGGACGTATGTACGCACGCACGCACACACATTTTGACTGACAATAATTTGCAGATCTGTTCCACACACACAGAGATGGACGGTTAATAGTCTTAGGCAGATAAATATGATAATCGAGAGATCGAGTCTCCTCATGTTTCCAGACTAGCTCAGAAACACTGAAACAGCAACACGCAGCAAACGGCATGAACACGACATGACTGCACTCGACAGACAAGCAACACTCAACGTTAGACTGACATAGAGAGGGACGGACAGACGGGCGGACAGACAGACAGACAGACAGACAGCAACACTCAACGATTGACTGACATAGAGACGGATGGATGGACGGACGGACGGACGGCCGGACGGACGGACGGAGGGACGGACGGACGGACAGACACAGACAGACACAGACAGACAGACAGACAGACAGACAGACAGACATACAGACAAACAGACGGACGAACACACTCACATTTCCCTCTCTATTTTTTTTCTCCTCAAGGTTTAGCGTTGAATTTGTGCAAGACAACAACATCATCTTCACCCTCGATTCTCGCTTGAACATGACGTTTGACAGCCATCCCAATTACACCTATTTGGACACCTTTGCGATGGCGAGCAGGCTAGATGGAGTCTTGACAAACTATGCGGAAGCCAGGAACATACGGCCCTTTCCTGTGGTGTTTAACCAATCGTTCGAGATGAAAATCAAAGCAATCAACTTGTTTGATGTGCAGGTGAGTTATTTTTGTTACTGAGGCAATTTCTTTTACCTTAAAATACAATTTCTTTCTTCATGTACGCAAAAATACAATACGAGGGTAACTTTCTTTCAAAAACGCAATTATGGATTAAGAAATACCATTGCTTGAAATAAAATCAGCTCTGCACTCATGGGAATTGCAACAGTTTACACACCAAGCTCAGGAAGCAATTGTCACAAGCGCGCTTAACGCGCAAACAGACTGACAAAAAATATTCGCACATACATGCACGCATACTCGCGAACGCACTCACGCACGCATGCACATAAATTCGCTCCAATCAAAATATTACTGGCATAAAGGTTCGCTTATTTGTACGTCAATCTGAAGAGAGCAAAAAGGCAAGAGGGCTGGGGGTATATTCCAAGATGCTGGGGCTTGATTGATATTATTATCTTGTTCATTCCAATTTATCTACTTTACAATAAAAGAAAAACAAGTCGCGTAAGGCGAAAATACAATATTTAGTCAAGTAGCTGTCGAACTCACAGAATGAAACTGAACGCAATGCCATTTTTCAGCAAGACCGTATACTCGTAGCATCGTCAGTCCACCGCTCATGGCAAAGGCAGTGAAATTGACAAGAAGAGCGGGGTAGTAGTTGCGCTAAGAAGGATAGCACGCTTTTCTGTCCCTCTCTTTGTTTTAACTTTCTGAGCGTGTTTTTAATCCTAACATATCATATCTATATGTTTTTGGAATCAGGAACCGACAAGGAATAACATGAAAGTGTTTTTAAATTGATTTGGACAATTTAATTTTGATAATAATTTTTATATATTTAATTTTCAGAGCTTGTTTTTAATCCGAATATAACATATTTATATGTTTTGGGAATCAGCAAATGATGGAGAATAAGATAAACGTAAATTTGGATCGTTTTATAAATTTGTATTTTTTTTTTACAATTTTCAGATTTTTAATGACCAAAGTCATTAATTAATTTTTAAGCCACCAAGCTGAAATGCAATACCGAAGTCCGGGCTTCGTCGAAGATTACTTGACCAAAATTTCAACCAATTTGGTTGAAAAATGAGGGCGTGACAGTGCCGCCTCAACTTTCACGAAAAGCCGGATATGACGTCATCAAAAACATTTATCAAAAAAATGAAAAAAAAAGTTCGGGGATTTTATACCCAGGAACTCTCATGTCAAATTTCATAAAGATCGGTCCAGTAGTTTAGTCTGAATCGCTCTACACACACACACAGACACACACACACACACACACACGCACACACGCACATACACCACGACCCTCGTTTCGATTCCCCTTCGATGTTAAAATATTTAGTCAAAACTTGACTAAATATAATGAAAGTAAATGAAAACGAACAAAAAATCCGCCAAGGTTTAGTAACAAAAACGTCTTTATGTGATTGTTCTTCTTTTATTGTAGCAGCTCCATGTCATAATTAAGAAGAAAAATATTTCAATATTCGGATGGTAATACATATTAGGATTAATTAGCTCATTAAATACGGTATTGTAATGTCATATATTACAATATTGTTGACACTTCACTGAGTTAGGGTAAGTTGCATTGGATGCACCTGTTGATACAATAACCTATGTGTTTTATGTGCTTTAAAAAAAAGTTCTTGTTATTCTTATTTCGATATGTATTTTATATTCGTTGACAGGCAGGTTAAACATGTCGAAGA
>NW_027127777.1:2500-80000 GCF_037325665.1 Littorina saxatilis | reverse complement strand
CATATAATCTCGAAAAAGCCAATATCATTCAACTAAAAGTCAAAGAAAGAGACAGGTTTGTGCAAATACTAGAGAGAGTGGTTTACAACACTCATACACGGTGGTTTGAGTTGCGTCAACAAAAAGACGCATCACTTGAATTTGATAGAAATGTTGCATAAAAGAATCCCCTTAAAGAGAAGAAATATATTTTTTTTTAAGAGAGTTATCTAAAGATCCTATTCAAGTTTTTGAGACCTTTTAGAATGACACATAATCTCATTCTGTCTGTCCCAAATGAATTGAAAATGAAATAGAAAGTGTTTCACCACTTTACTGGTATGCAAACATGTTCTTTAAAGCACCAGTCCTTGAAAAAGGGTGTACACAAAGATCTGACAGACACTCAACAAACCGCGCTGCCAGTTTCCCAGGAAATGTGATTGCGCAAATCAGTAACACACTGACACACACATACAGAAACACACAAAGACACACACAAAGACAGACAGACACACACACACACGTACACACACACACAGATCTAGACAGAGAGGCATGCACACACACATACACCCGAAAACACACACGCACACGCACACAAACACACATACTGACACACATCCACACACACACACACACACACACACATACACCGACACGCACACACACACACACACACACACACACACACACACACACACACACACACGCACACACGCACAGAGTGGGGTCAGGTGGAGAGAAAATGATTGTCTTTGGAGAGTCTGCCCTGAGCCGAAATGGGCAAACTAATGGTCCCCGACCTTCTTCTGCATGGGCATTGTTTCCCTTAGCTACTTTACAGCTCTTCCGAAAGACCGGAAGCCAACAGAGTGATTCAACTCTATTCCTGTCACGTCATGAATGCCACCTCTGGATGCGTGAATGAAGGAGTGTGGGGGGGAGGGGGGCAAGGGAGGTGGTGTACTTTTGTGAAGAAATAACAAATCAAAAAGACAACTTAAAGGCACAGTACGCCTCCCGTAAACCATCACAGATACTGTCAGGCTTTTACACACAGTACAAACACCCTTCCATTTGAACGCTCACCAAACGGGAACATCCTTACGTAAAGAGCGAGCAATTTTTAAAGAAATAATTTTGCGGATTGTCTCGGAGACAATCGGACCGTGGTGCGTTTTGGCGCTAGACCTAACTTTGAAAATTTAAATAATAGATTGACAGCTTGTTACACAAGCATTCTTAAATCACAAAAGAAATCTTTTTTCATCAAGACAAGATCAGTACAATTCGAAGTTTTGAAAGTTTGAAAAAAGAAAAGCCCGGAAGCAGGGTCACGCAAGGTCGTGGTTCTCGTAGCAGACGACGGTTTGTAGGCATCGCCAGTTCCTCTGAACAGAACAGTCAAAAGCCATCGCTGGAGTTCTTGTGAACCACAGCCGTTTGTTTCGTGCATAGTCAGAGGTACATGGTAATGTGCTATTGCAGATAAGCTCACATCGAGTCGCATTCAAATTACTAACTGACGACTACATTGTGAAAAAGGGAAACTGGATCACACGGGTTCACGATGGCTCAGGGGTAAGATAAACCACGCAAAAATAAATTCTTTGAAAATTGCTCGCTCTTTAGGGAGGGCACCTAGGATGTTCTCAAGCGGTGAGTGTTTAAATGAAAGCGTGTTTGTACTGTGTGTAAAAGCCTGACAGTATCTGTGATGGTTTACGGGAGGCTTACTGTGCCTTTAACCGTACGTTGAAATTCTGCAAGTCACTTGGTCTCTCTGTCTGCAATGCGAAGCACAGATAGTCACGTCATTCATTCGCTTTATGCATCACTGGAGGTCAATAAAAGAATCACAAATAAAGGACAAAATTCAAATACAGACGTTAGCTTAAGTTTACGTCGAAAGCAGGTTCAGCAAAACTGCAGCTTGAGTGTTTCTTTGTTAAATTGGAATTCTTCAGAAGAAATACGAAGTGAAAGTTTCTACTAATTTCAGTAACAGCAAATAAGACCATTCTGTTATCCAGAGAACCATACACACAAACCTTCGAGGGACACAGTTTTCTTATCACGTTGCCCCTTAAAGCATATTTTTCGTTCAAAAGTTAAGATCCTCATGTTTAACTGTATTTTTGGTTTTGTGAAGTAAATGTATGGTGTTGATTTGTTTAATCACATTCTCCGAAAAAACACCCCGACACAAACCAATTCAACATAGGGTGGTGAGAGGTTTCTTGAAGATTTCGTTATACGCAGCTATGTCGCTTGTGTGTTTCCTGCTCGTCTGTTCGGTCGTCTGCATATCTTCTGCTGCCGTCACCAGGCAGCTTTACTGGCAACGTCACGATGGACGAAACGTCACCAGCCATCAAGCGATGACGTCAGTTTTGTCAGCGATGATGTGTGCCGGGGAGTGCATGAGGCACTCCCAGTGTGACTCCTGCGCTTACGACAGGGAGTCAGGCACGTGCTATGTGCAGGTTGAAACTGACAGTACGACTGAGAACGCTGGGAGTTCGATTGAAGTCTATACAGGTATGTTTTTTTTGTTTTTTGTTTTCTCTTTTTTGTGGTCTTTCTGGGAATCAGCTTTTTTTAAGTGAGATATTAGGGCTTACAAACGGAGATGCCTTATTTTACAATCTTATACTATCAATAACAACTCATTCATTATATATTTATGTTTTATACAATATAAAACAGTCAATCAGTTTATTAAAAAAAATACAAAAAAATTAAATCAAACTTTAACCAAAATAAACAAAATCAAAATAGATTAAAAAAAATATAACAATCTTAAATTACTTCGAAATAAATATCAATTTATTTATCTTATAACTTTCAATTTTAACTTTTTATTATTTTTATTATTAATAATAATAATAGTAGTAGTAATAATAGTAATAGTAATAATAATGATAATAGTAGTATATAATCATTACTATTATTATAAAAAAATTTTTTTTTTAATATACATATATTTTTTTCATATACAGGTATGGTAACATTATTTATTAGTTTGTCCAACTTACTTTGTTCATTTGATTGTGAACGCGGTTCTTTCTTTCTGCATTTGGCATCCCCTCATGATATGTTAATGTTTCAAACACCAAAAACGCAATATTTCCTGGCTTTTGTGATCTCATTTAATGTGTTTAACCATAAAAGAAGTTTAAATCAGAAAATCATCTTCAAGCATATCAACATGAACAAAAAGACGAATACCGAAACACGTATAGATGCACACATATGAATACTCATTCCCATACGACATAAGCTGATTCATTTCAGTCAGCATGTATACTTCTCTTATTAAGTACACTGCCAATGGCCTTTTACAGTTCTTTTCGTGAACGACTAACCTTCTCAAAACCATTTCTCATTACCCAGTGGCCAGGTCAGCCTCTCTACAGAACATTCATTTCATGTGTTTGTTATTCATTTTTCTTAACGGACGAAGATTAAATACACAATACGTTGTTATTTTGAAATTAGTAAATTTATTGTTATTAACCATTTATTGTTTTTGATTTGTTGGGTCTCAGAACATGTTTTCTTTAAACAAGGTACTTCTTCATCAGAAGAACAATATTCATTTTGTAAAGGAAACAAAGGTTTTAGAAAATGACTTGCTAAACACTGACAACATCTTAATCTACTGACAAACCTGCCAACGAACCAACCGACCGACAATCAAACCAACCAAATATTGCAACCATTTACCGCTATTTACCAACCCACCTACCAACCAAACGAGCAACCAAAACGAAGTTGAACAAATGAACAACAAAATATATAGTAACAAATAAATACAATAAAAAAGAAGAAGAAGAAGAAGAAGAAGAAATCTTTCTTTCTTTATTTGGTGTTTAACGTCGTTTTCAACCACGAAGGTTATATCGCGACGGAGAAGAAGAAGAAGAAGAAGAAGAAGAAGAAGAAGCAGAAGAAGACGAAGAAGAAGAAGAAGAAGACGAAGAAGAAGAAGAAGAAGAAGAAGAAGAAGAAGAAGAAGAAGAAGAAGAAGAAGAAGAAGAAGAAGAAGAAGAAGAAGAAGAAGAAGAAGAAGAAGAAGAAGAAGAAGAAGAAGAAGAAGGAGAAGGAGAAGGAGAAGAAGAAGAAGAAGAAGAAGAAGAAGAAGAAGAAGAAGAAGAAGAAGAAGATACTATCGCGGTGAACAAGAGAAGAACGAATTACAGAGAAATCTATTGAAAAGTAGGATTTAATTGTAGCACAATCATAATCATTCAATGCTTTACCAACAGCTTTGTCGTGTCGTGAAGTCGATGCTCCTATCAACTACGCCACCACTTCCGTTACGTGGCGGATGACGGGAATGGAACTGGAGGGGGAGCAGATCTGCAACGACGACAGCATGTTCGTCGGAAACAGCCCCACTCTTCGCTGCTCCGGCAACGGAAATTGGTCTAAAGATGGGGAATGCCGTCAGAAAATGTGGAGAAATGTGATGGTAATATTCATGTTAGTTTGAAGGGATTCACATCCGGGATGAGAATCGGCCAAACAGACAGACAGGCAGACAGACAGGCAGGAAAGCAGGCAGATATATATATATATATATATATATATATATATGTATAGGTTACAACACGAGTGGTTTTTTATATGGCTTGTATTTCAGTCAAGACCCAGCGGATGAATATCATCGGGAGACACGAGCCTCTGGCGAGTGGCTCTCGATTGATATTCCCGCTGGGTCTTGACTGAAATACAAGCCATATAAAAAAAACCACGAGTGTTGTAATCTGTATATCCCATTCTACCATCAAACACAAAGTGTAGACTACTAGCGGCACTGTTGCGATCTGTGCAGGGTAAAACTGTTGCCAGCGAGACTTAGCCCTTTTGCAACCTTAAACTAAGTGACCGTCGCTGAAAAAATAAAACGAATGAGTGCATCGATAAGTACGCGGTAACACTACTTTCAGACCATTTAAAAGCTTTAAGTAAAGGTTAATAAGTTGCAAGAAAGTAATGAAGTCGAATAGAAATTAATTTAGTTGAAGCGCACAATTCTTTTGTTTTGCGTTTCAGGTCGGCAGAACGGGCGAAACGAGTTTGGGACCCATTTGGCTTACTCGATTCAGAATCGATTCCACGTTGTTTTTCTCGAACGTGTGTAATTAGGCTTATTGACAGAGAAGCACATTTTAGGGAACAAATATGTAGGTTTAGATTTAACCATTTGCTCCCTATTTGAAATGTATCTACGTGATAAACTGTTTTGCGAGTGTGTTTGCATGGATGAACTTAAACTGGTATGGGTGTGAGGAAAACGCGACCGACACGTCTGTCACTGCCGATTGATTGCATTTTGAAGGAATATGACTGGATTACGGAAAAATATGTGGACTTACTGCAGAGCCAGGCAAAAGAGTAGACTTGCTCGCAAAACACGTGAAACAGCCGATGTTTGATAGCTGAAGGCGCACACCAAAACACACTACCGACAGATTCTCAAAAGTCGTCTGCTAACGATGCAAGGGGAGGGTACTCGTGTTTTTGTTTTGGTTCGCTAGCATCTGGTTATCTTGTAAGTTGAATGTTCGTTTTTTTCGACCTGCATTGCTTTCATAATGAAAGAAACTTTTGCTTATTGCATCTCATACATCAGATCAGTTCTGAAATTCATTTTTGCGTGCAACTGATATGGTTTTCTGAGCCGTGCAATACGATTTTGGAACTTCATACAAATGTGTCACATTGTTCGGCGCGAGGTCAAAGGTCGGGAGGAAAGTAGTCCTTTGCCCAAATCGGAATCTGCACTATCATATATTTTTTGGAGTCCATGATGTATTTATTGAGCTATAAAAATACAACATATATACCCATACTGAAGTAACAGAGACAAAGAAGGGAGGTCATGGGATATATATATATATATATATATATATATATATATATATATATATATATATATATATATATATATATATAGAGAGAGAGAGAGAGAGAGAGAGAGAGAGAGAGAGAGAGACAGAGAGAGAGAGAAAGGAGAGAGAGAGAGAGAGAGAGAGAGGGAGAGAGAGAGAGGGAGAGAGAGAGAAATAGAGAGAGAGAGAGGGAGAGAGAGAGAGACAGAGAGAGAGAAGGAGAGAGAGAGAGAGAGAGAGAGAGAGAGAGAGAGAGAGAGAGAGAGAGAGAGAGAGAAGGAGAGAGAAATAGAGAGAGAGAATGACATACGGACAGACATAAAAGCAAATTGACAGACATGCATAATTGTAAAATGTATTTTTCTCTTCCAGACTCAACCTCAGCAGAACCTTCCTCTCCCACAGGCACCTGTACCAGGATGGACTGTCTGTGTGAATGGAACACCCAATGCACCCATCAGGTAACATTCTCATAGTGTGTATTGTCTCACAGACTTTTAGCATACCATACAAATCAGCCATTTTCACGACGTTTTAATTATGACGAGCTGGGTAACAAACAAGTCGTGTAAGGCGAAATTGCCACATTTAGTCAAACTGTCGAACTCACGGAATGAAACTGAACGCACTGTATTTGTTCACCAAGACAGTACAGCTTCGTCAAGCCCCGCGAGATGGAAATCGCTCACCTCCCACGTGCAAAACGCAGTGAAATTAACATGCCGGAATAGCGCGGTAGCGTATTGTGCTAAGCAGGAAAGCGCGCTTTTCTGTATTCTTGTTAACTTTTTGAGCTTGTTTTGAATACAACATATCATATCTATACGTTTTTGAAATCAGAAAATGATACAGATTAAGATGAAATCATTTATGGATCGATTTCTTAAATTTAAACTCGTAGTACTAATTAACCTATCCTCGTTACTTGTGATCACGTTTTAAGAGTAAACATGACATATGTATATATTTTTAGATTCAGAATTTGATGACGAATACGACGCAATCAATTTTAAATCTGTTTGCGAAAAATCGATTTTGATGACAATTTTAATGAGCAAACTCATGAACTATTTGTTAAGCCTCCAACTCCAAGCTGAAATGCAATACCAAAGTCCAGGCTTTGTCGAAGATTACTTTACCAAAATTTCAACCAATTTGTTTGAAAAGTGAGAGCGTGACAGTGCTGCCTCAACTTTCACAAAAAGCCGGATATGACGTCATCAGAGACATTTATCAAACACATAAAAAAGACGTCTCGAGATACCATACTGAGGATCTCATGTCAAGTTTCATGAAGATCGGTCCAGTAGTTTTCTCTGAATCGCTCTACACACACACACACACACACACACACACACACACACACACACACACACACACACACACACACACACACACACACACACACACACAAACAAACACACACACACACACATACACACACACACACACACACACATACACCACGACCCTCGTCTCGATTCCCCCTCTAACATTAATTAGTCAAAACTTGACTAAATGTAAAAACAACAAAAACTAACAAGTCGCGTAAGGCGAAAATACAATATTTAGTCAAGTAGCTGTCGAACTCACAGAATGAAACTGAACGCAATGCCATTTTTCAGCAAGACCGTATACTCGTAGCATCGTCAGTCCACCGCTCATGGCAAAGGCAGTGAAATTGACAAGAAGAGCGGGGTAGTAGTTGCGCTAAGAAGGATAGCACGCGTTTCTGTACCTCTCTTTGTTTTAACTTTCTGAGCGTGTTTTTAATCCAAACATATCATATCTATATGTTTTTGGAATCAGGAACCAACAAGGAATAAGATGAAAGTGTTTTTAAATTGATTTGGACAATTTAATTTTGATAATAATTTTTATATATTTAATTTTCAGAGCTTGTTTTTAATCCGAATATAACATATTTATATGTTTTTGGAATCAGCAAATGATGGAGAATAAGATAAACGTAAATTTGGATCGTTTTATAAATTTTTATTTTTTTTTTACAATTTTCAGATTTTTAATGACCAAAGTCATTAATTAATTTTTAAGCCACCAAGCTGAAATGCAATACCGAAGTCCGGGCTTCGTCGAAGATTACTTGACCAAAATTTCAACCAATTTGGTTGAAAAATGAGGGCGTGACAGTGCCGCCTCAACTTTCACGAAAAGCCGGATATGACGTCATCAAAGACATTTATCAAAAAAATGAAAAAAACGTTCGGGGATTTCATACCCAGGAACTCTCATGTCAAATTTCATAAAGATCGGTCCAGTAGTTTAGTCTGAATCGCTCTACACACACACACACACACAGACACACACACAGACACACGCACATACACCACGACCCTCGTTTCGATTCCCCCTCGATGTTAAAATATTTAGTCAAAACTTGACTAAATATAACAACAACAAAACCAAAGAAACATTAACATTGGCGTTTTTCTAGACAACGAATAAACACACTGTGGTAAATATGACCGCTCAAACACCAAGGAATGTACCTTTAAAACTAGCCGCCATTACGCAGTATAGCTATTTATACGCACAACTGATTACAAAGAGATACAAAGCCCACCCAAAACGTGTAAACGCAAGCATCGAGCTTTATATTAGAGGTCATGTTATTTAATCAATTCGTCATCAAATTAAGGTCATTTTGTAAAAAATTGTAGAAGACAGCCTATTTTTCACTAAACACAGCATGTCCGAAATCGCTTGGGTCACTGTGAGTATTGTTGAATTATTCGTCATTCCAGTGTCCAAACCTGTTTACTATCGCATTGCGTGTTTACCAAGTCCCTCTTGTCTCTTAAGCCTTTATCTGTGATACCTTTGACACCATAGCTTATGTCTTGTTTTTCTTCTTCTTCGGTCATGGGCTGAAACTCCCACGTTTGTACGTGTATTACCGTTCTTACCCCGCCATTTGGGGGATTTTTTCTAACGGGTGATGACTACTGTTTAATTCTCCTTCAAGGTTTAGTGTCGACCTGAGGAAGGACAGCGACAACATCATCTTCCACCTGGACACTCGCTTGAACAAAACTTCCGACATTCAATATGTGGACATGTTTGCGATGGCAAGCACATTCGATGGAAGCTGGGGAAACTATAAGAATACGGACGACATCAAGCCCTTTCCTGTGGTGCTCAACCAACCGTTCGAGATGAAGATCAAGACAAACACCTTGTTCGATTTACAGGTGAAGTATTTGTCCAGTCTTTCACGATTAGTGTAGTGCACAAACAACGCGCTCGTGTGTGTGTGTGTGTGTGTGTGTGTGTGTGTGTGTGTGTGTGTGCGTGCGTGTGTGTGTGTGTGTGTGTGTGTGTGTGTGTGTGTGTGTGTGTGTGTGTGTGTGTGTGTGTGCGTGTGTGTGTGCGTGCGTGTGTGTGTGCGTGCGTGTGTGTGTGTGCGTGTGCGTGCGTGCGTGCGTGCGTGCGTGTGTGTGTGTGTGTTTGTTTGTTTGTGTGTGTTTGTGTTTGTGTGTGTGTGTGCGTGCGTGTGTGTGTGTGTGTGTGTGTGTGTGTGTGTGTGTGTGTGTGTGTGTGTGGTGTATTATTGTTTTCGCAGACCATATTACGCGATATAATAGTGTAACATCCGAAACGGAAAACGGCGAACTGGGAGCCAAGAAATTTAAAACGGACACACCATGCTGATCGACTTTTTTTTCTTCTACACTACCCGTCATAAAAAAGTACACATATACATTTTGCTGTAGATCTTTGTGATGCGGCCAGTTATATTAAAACCAATATATAGCCAGAAAGGTGACTTATTCCACTACCACATAAAATAAAGAGTTTTATTTTTCATGAGTTAGTATTTATGCAGTGGACCGGAGACCTAGGACACCCCCCAAAATCAAATTCTCAAAAGCAAACTTGCAGACACTAAAATACAGAAAAAATCAAAATAACTAAGAGTGACCCCGTATTATTTTTTTTATTTTAATTTTTTTTTAATCTCAAATGGAAGAACAACTTATTTTCTACCCATATAAATTAAGTTGGTTCAGCTGTTGTGCCTAGTAGTGTTGTTTTGCCATTTTGAAGAAGACTGATGTCAGCCTCTTCAGAAGAAGTAAAAGGCCTTTTGTTCCGTCATTTGTTGTGGGCTATGTGGGTAGTGTAGATCTTGTTTCTGCTGTGCAGGTGTTTGTGAACAACACTCTGTACACAAACCATACAGTTGCCAGGAGTTTGGGGGACGTTACCAGCGTGGCAGCCTATGGTCATGTCGACGTCCATGCCATAGACCTGTGGTGTGATCCCGAGACCTATCCACAGTAGACTTTCCTGATTATATGTCACAGGCACACAATGAAACCTTTTCATGTCACGACAGGTTTTTGGTTATATTGATTTAGAAGCATAGACCTGTCGTGTGATATCTACAGAGGTATCTACAGAAGCTTTTCGGGATTATGTCGCACAATTTAAACTTTTCTTATCAACGTCGTGCGATATTTATTATCTTTTTTTTTGTTTTTGTTGAAATTTACACCTTTTTGTGTGATTCTGAAACCTTTTCAGGACAATAATATCCTTTGGAGACCGCGTTTTCGGCAAGAGCGTGTCCAACAGGAGGTACTTTTATCAAGTTTTTGGTGTGTTTTGTGACAATTAAGGGGACAGCGGTAGCCTTAAGATACCGTGTTTTCGATTGGACAAGAACGTGTCCCATTACAGATGCATTTCATAACATTATTGACGTGTTATATGACCAGGGAACCTGTTCCGAACAATAGGTTGTTTAAACAGTTAGTGTTTTACAACCATATCTAATGTTTTCTAAGTTCACACTGGTACCACTATGGTGACCGGCACGGTTGGCCTAGTGGTAAGGCGTCCGCCCCGTGATCGGGAGGTCGTGGGTTCGAACCCCGGCCGGGTCATACCTAAGACTTTAAAATTGGCAATCTAGTGGCTGCTCCGCCTGGCGTCTGGCATTATGGGGTTAGTGCTAGGACTGGTTGGTCCGGTGTCAGAATAATGTGACTGGGTGAGACATGAAGCCTGTGCTGCGACTTCTGTCTTGTGTGTGGCGCACGTTAAATGTCAAAGCAGCACCGCCCTGATATGGCCCTTCGTGGTCGGCTGGGCGTTAAGCAAACAAACAAACAAAACCACTATGGTGTTTGTGAAACATGCAGTACAACCTTTGGTTTTGAAGAACGTGTTCCAACCTAACTCTTCGCATCAAGTTGGTTGGTTACTTGAGTTTTACGTCCTCACAGGAACTAGAGCCTATTAGGGACATGAAGTGTTTATATCAAGTATTTGCACAGATGTAGCTTTTTAGAATCATGTTTAATGAACGTCTGTGCTCAAGAGTCCTCTCCTCGTCATTTCAAATCTGTTAATGGCTAGCCAGACGCATAATATAATTTCCATTTTAGTGCACCAACCAGGACTGATTTTAATGACATGCAAAATGTTATAGCGGTCATGCCATGATCATTTTTATTTGTCGAATTAAAGTTAAACAAGACAAACTATAAATGTGAATTGTGTACTTGTTTTAATTTAAGACGATATCTTGTTTCGCGCCCTCTAAAATTCAAGCTTTCAAAACGGACATGTGGAAGACTACCTCTGTAAGCAATAGTGTAAAGCATCTCTTGAATATAATAAAGCTCATAAATGTTTATCATTGTATTATACATATATCGAGTATTACTCAAATATTTACTGTTTTGATTTAGCTTCCTGATTTTTTTAAGATAATGCTCTTGAACGTTTATAGTGTCGAAGGTCAAATACGTTGTAATTTCGGCAGCGAACGTTCTATTCGACTCGAATGGAAAACGTTTGTGTTTGAGAGTGCAACATTGTGATTTCAGGACATTCTGTAACAAAATAAAAAGCACAGTTGTATGCAAATTCTCGAGAAAAAAAGACGGTTTTGTGAAATTTAAAGATTTTCAACAACGTTTGAAATCGTTGTAAGATCTGACGTGCGACATTTTCTCATATATCCTTTTTTCAAAATTGAGTTTTAACTCGTTTTTTGTTGGTCAAAGACTTGCGGTTGACGCCTCCAACCACTTTTCTATCTGAGCGTCAGTTTTGTGGAGGCGTCTTTCGGATGCAGGCTTATCATGGTATGTGGTAAGAGTTGATGCTTGTTATGACGATCGACATTTTAGGACATCTGACAGCGAAATTGAGCATAAACATTGCTAACTCCCATGCAGATCGATTAGTTGATATTGCATCTTTATTGTGTAAGTGGCCGTGTTAATAAACAATGTTTTGAAACCTTGGTTGTTGTTTAAAAAAATTCTCCTCTGTGTGTATCAGGCGTTAATCCCAATGACCTGTTTCTTTGTCTCTGTTAGCTGAAGTAGGTGAATACGCTGCGTATTCCATCGTTACCCGAGCGTATTCCATTGTTACCGAGTCTCGATCTGACCTGTTTTTAGTGTATTTGCAGAGTACAACTGGAATCACGTTCAGGTCATCTGCATATTAAGAGTTCATTGTCGGACTACTTTCACCAACAAATGACCGATATATTCTCCGGTGTCTAAGTCGATATCACGTACGGCTTCTGGGGCCGGTTTCATAAAAGCGCTCTTAGGCGTTCCTAGGAATAGGGCCGTAAGAGCGAATAACTAAGAGCGGAACGAAAGTTAGGAACGACTCGTTTCATGATCCATCTTAGTTGCGTATAAGATTGGTTGCGTCACGTCCGGTTGAAAGCCACAACATCCGGCGAAAGCAGACGAAAAGCAGACGACAACATGGATCCAAACAACGTAAGGACAAATTTACAGAGAGAGACATAATAACCATCCTTGCCAATGTTAACGAAAGCAACGCGATCGACGAGGCTAGTTTTTCTAGCCCCGTCACGAAACGAATAAAATATGAGCCATCTGAATGACGTCCTTGACATCGTCAACAATGAATTGTTTAGGCCTCAAAAGTTTTAATAACTTCTACATCTGTAGACCGAATCGCTTGATATATGGGGTACATAAACTTCAGCCTATGCATGAGCCTTGTACAAATTGACACATTTATAGATTAAATGGTCTGACTTGTGTGCATTTTCAAAAAAGGTTGCCAAATTCGGGGATCGACTCAACAGTACGAGGTTTGAAATTGAACAGTAGCCGAACTAACCCGATTTCAGCCCTCAAGATTGTTACCGTTGGCATAATTTGAATGACATATAGTATACATGAATCAACATCAGACAGTCAGTTATTTGAATATAGCAATTACAAGCAGGATCAGGGCATTTCCAATGGATGAATGCGTTCCTGTCATTAATTAATGAATTTTGCGCGGCATTGCGAAAGTGTAACTGTACAACGAAGGGTTTATTTTTTTCAGTCATTTGAGTTTAGCAAATAATTATGTTCATAGTTGTTGTTCATACACTTTATTTCATCCACGAGCATTCTACACATTGGAGTCTCTAGGTACAATGATCAGACATTTACCTTTTCTCCAAAATGAGTTTCAAATTAGCCTCCGAAATTGTCAGTGGCACGAAAGCTTTGCTGTCTGGGGAGGGGGGCGCTCTATGTGTCACAGGGCCGTTGTGTCACAGGGTCTCTGTGTCACAGGGCCGTTGTGTCACAGGGTCTCTGTGTCACAGGGCCGTTGTGTCACAGGGTCTCTGTGTCACAGGGCCGTTGTGTCACAGGGTCTCTGTGTCACAGGGCCGTTGTGTCTCAGGGTCTCTGTGTCATAGGGCCGTTGTGTTACAGGGTCTCTGTGTCACAGGGCCGTTGTGTCACAGGGTCTCTGTGTCATAGGGCCGTTGTGTCATAGGGTCGTTGTGTCACAGGTGCAGTGACTATACCTGTGTTTTTAGTTGTGCCTTGCGTCGTATTCGGACTGCCTGTCTGTGTGACGTGACGTGACGTGACGTGACGTGACGTGACGTGACGTGACGTGACGTGACGTGACGTGACGTGGACACTGAGGAAAGAGTGTGTCTCTTTCCCTTCGGTTCTAACACTTCTCCATATCGTCTGACGTGCCAGTGACACTTCGTAGCACATTGTTTCTTTATTGTGTAATTTGTAGACGACAAAGACTTTTGCTTTTACTGGCAAGTCATTAAAAAGTTCAAAAAATGTGTTAGAAAACACTTAATGTCTGGGTAGTTTCACGCTTTTTGATTTACCACACTTAGTAATACGTCAAAGATGTGCCGTGCATTGTATATTTGGAACATATTTTTGTTGTACTATTGCTACATGTTCGATTGCTGCCAGCTTGTACTTATAATTACCTGCATAGTATACATTGATTTTATGAATAACCACATGTGTTTGCTCATCATGCCTCATCTTCATTATCGTCATCATCGTTATCATGATCATCATCATGATTAGCCTTAAATCTTAATCCTTGTTAAATACAGTTCAATTCAATTCAATTCAATTCAATTCTCTCGGGCGTCGTGTAATTCGAACGCGCGCAGCGCGTGAGAACATGCATGTATTTGTTGGAATGTGTGCGTGTGTGTGTGAGTGTGATTGGGTGCGTGTCAGTTTATAAGCCGCGTACGGCCGGCTTGGACAACGGGCACAGCTAGTATTTAGATAAAGTCGCTTTAGTCCCTAGGTGTTATTTATGAGTGTTTGTGGATGTAAGCTCGTTGTTTGCTGTATAAGGTACAAACTACTTCTGTCTAAGTCCCAACACGATTAGTGCATATCGGACAATGACAAGAGAGATGGATACTGTAAGGGGATAAAAATGAGACGCAAAATAGTAGGCCTAAGTTCTTCTGTCAACATAAGGCACAAGTCCTGCAGAAATATACAGGAACCAAAGGAACCACCAAATCAGAGCTTATTGCTGGCCGCAAGTATAAGATAACGACAAGCAGGGAATCATCACTGAGCGAAGTGGATGCAAATCATGATTCATCTTGTCATGTTTAGATTTCTAGAACATAAGCGTTTACACACACACACACACACACACACACACACACACACACACACACACACACACACACACACACACACACACACACACACACACACACACACACACACACACACACACACACACACACACACACACACACACACACACACAGAGAGTTACGTACAAGAAATATGGAAGTAACTTAAAGAGCACAGGTAAATGAGCCAACAAAGAGCAAAAGAATCACGATATCCACACACACAACAGAAGTAACGGACACACACACACACACACACACACACACACACACACACACACACACACACACACACACACATAAATACACGTCCGCGCTCATGCACACTCACACACACACACATACACATACACACACACTCACACACTCACACACACACACAGGGCATACACACACAGGGCACACACACACACAGTCATTTGGTGAAAATATATGTTAATGAAAACTATTAATACTAAATCGAGGGTTATTTATCATAACAAAAAACTATTAATTTAGGAGAAAAATAGTTTTACAACGATGCGTTTTGCTTTCTATGATTCTAAAAGAAAAAGAACTGGTTCAAAGCTGAACTATAAAACATAACATTCACAACAATAGGACAAAACACACAGACATATAAAACATAACATTCACAACATTAGGACAACACACACAGACATATAAAACATAACATTCACAACATTAGGACAACACACACAGACATATAAAACATAACATTCACAACAATAGGACAAAACACACAGACATATAAAACATAACATTCACAACATTAGGACAAAACACACAGACATGTAAAACATAACATTTACCTACAAGTAATCCGGAACATAAAACACGCTACATAAAATACTGAGAGAGAGAGAGAGAGAGAGAGAGAGAGAGAGAGAGAGAGAGAGAGAGAGAGAGAGAGAGAGAGAGAGAGAGAGAGAGAGAGAGAGAGAAAGAGAGGAAGGGAGGGAGAGAGATTGGAAGAGATGGCGGTTGTAGTAACATTTACAATTTTTACAATCTTAAATACACATATAAATTATACACTCTTCCTCCAGGGTCCAGCCAGCTACAAGCACCATAACAAACAATCTCATCACACAACACACAAGACACCATTACACCCATAAGGTTAGACACGTCGACAGACAGACCAAAATACAAAAACAAGCAGACAGACATAAGACAGACACACATACACACACACTTAGACAAAGTCTCGTAAAAATCTACATATTCCACTGTAGAAAAAAAGAAAAAACTGAAATAAAAAATGTACCCTGATCAGTAACCTAGAAAAACAGTACAACAAATTAAAACAAATATTTCCGGAAACGAGTGTTAAAAAAACACTTACTTTTTACTCGAACTAATACATATTCGCATAAAGTGACCAATCAGACACAGAATCCACATATCTTTTCTTTATAAAAATCCAATTTCTTTTCAGTTTGATATCTACCGGCAGGGTTGGCCTAGTGGTAAGGAGGTCGGGAGGTCGTGGGTTCGAACCCCGGCCGGGTCATACCTAAGACTTTAAAATTGGCAATCTAGTGGCTGCTCCGCCTGGTGTCAGGCATTATGGGGTTAGTGCTGACTGGTTGGTCCGGTGTCAGAATAGTGTGACTGGGTGAGACATGAAGCCTGTGCTGCGACTTCTGTCTTGTGTGTGTGTTAGGAAACGCTGCCGTTGCTGAACTTTGGTTCAGTTTTGTGTGTTGCATGTTACGTATTTGACTTATTTGTACTTTGTGGGAAAGTACCGATATCATATTTTGTAAACACAATATTTATGTTTGGACGAGAATGCAGGTGAACTTTCTAGTCCTGTCAAAACAAGTTGTTTACCACGTTGTTTTGAGTCGTGGGTTCGTGGCGTTCGCTCGGATTAAGTGCGTCGGCGCTTTTGATGTACGTCACAGAGAATGTCACTATTCTAGTCCATGGACGGTTCATATAATTTTAGTTGTATCATGTTCGGTCTGGAATATTCTCGAGATTGAGTATTTACTGTATAGGCCAGCGCGATTTGTATGTTAAAAGGCTTCTACATTGAGTTCTGCTATACGATGTGTAGTTGTATGTATGGAATGCTAAATAAATCCTCGAACTCAATTTGACGAGTTTTTGTCTGCTGCTGTGAAGACGGGCCACGTAGAATAAAAGAACACAACTATACGACATTTGAGAACTTCGTCAATCTCAAGTGTCGTGTAACAGTGTGGCGCACGTTATATGTCAAAGCAACACTGGCCGCCATGATATGGCCCTTCGTGGTCGGCTGGGCGTTAAACAAACAAACAAACAAACGAATCGTATAAACCAACTCATGTCCAACATAGGCACTTAGACCTGACGGACAGTAAGCCCCTTAAAATTTGACTTTTGTTTGATATCTTTGCTGGAATGTTTTTTTCTTTGAAATGTTTTGCGTGCCTTGAACATTTAAAAAAAATGGAACTGATTTTTAAGTTACTGAGACTGAAAGCTCAAAACTGCTGATACATGCATTCATATCGGTTAGTGGGGAACTTGCATCAGTCCTGGATAGCTATTTTGGTTGACGGGAGGTTAAAAATCCAAAACCAACTAACCAACCATTCTGCACAATGTAGAAGAGAGGATTTTTGTTTAAGGGAACGTCAGTACATCAATCCCAAAGCACAAAGGCAAAATAATGATGAAAAAAAGACTCAAATAAAAGGATCTAAGTGCTAAAATTACTGCATGATGGCTTTATTGATGAGAAGAAAAAGTGTTTTGGACAAGGTTTTAATGCTGCTAGCTGTTGAGGTGAAGTAGCCTCTTTAAAATCGATCATGAACCAGCGGACGAATTTGTGTGCTAATGGCGGTTCCTTCAAAGTAAGCTTAAGAACTGATGTTTTGCCTCGTGGAAGATATCATTTATTTAGCCTTGTCTAAGTGTCCTCCTGTTGAAATTTGCCATGAACAGTCAGACACGTCACTTAAACTATCTTGAAGAGAGGTCTCGAGAGACTGTTAGCTTTTTGGGATTGTGTAGAAAGCTGAGACGAGTGCAAAGAGAGAGAGAGAAAGAGACAGGGTTAAGAAATCACACGGAAAGTGCTGATGTTCTGAAAGAATTTTTTTCGTTATCAATATTCATGTTGTTTAACAACGAAACTTCTTGCGTTAACCTTTGGCAGCCAAAGTCGGTATTTGTGACCCGCGTAGCTGTTTTGAATGCGATGAACAATGGGCGCGTCCTTGTCAAATATAGGGACGTTAAAAATATTCGTCACAAACAATACAGTGCAGATACTGTGAACTGGAAACTTGCATTCTCCCAGTAAGGTAATATATTGTACTACGTTGCAAGCCTCTGGAGCAATTTTTTTTATTAGTGCTTTTGTGAACAAGAAACAATTAACAAGTGGCTCTATCCCATCTCCCCCCCCCCCCTCCCCTTTCCCCGTCGCGATATAACCTTCGTGGTTGAAAACGACGTTAAACACCAAATACAGAAAGAAAGAAAGATACTGTGAAGGTTTATTCTGGGACACCCCCCCCCCCTTTCACTGTGCTGTGATAGACCTAAATGTGAATGGCTTCTACACCGAGACCACCTTTTATTCCCCCCCTTGCTTCTTTACCTCTGTAAACTTGTAGAGCTAGTTATTTTTCGATAAACACCCAGCAACCAAACAAATAACGACCCAGCAACAGCCTGAATCCTCGATAGCGCAATGGGTTGAGAAGCTGTTCTGTGTCGGTACTACTTTTGGGCTGTTCCGAACGCTCTAATGTACGAAGTATACATCTCTGGAGCAAACAATACAAACATACCGCATTTAAATTAACAACTACAGGCTTGAACACATGAATCTCCATATAAAATCCATGAGTTCGGTTGTTTTCTGAATCTAGATCTGCCGTGCACAAACGTTCAACACAAGCAAATTCCCAAGGCAAGTAACTCTCATACTTTGTCTAGCGACAAGATTTAGTTCCCCTTTCAAATATCTTTTCACTCAGTTTCTTCGACGACAGACTGCAACCCGACGGCTCGCATTTTTCATGATCCGCCAACTTCGACCATTATTTTTAATAATCACTGAGACTCGGCATGTAACCTCTACGTATACCGCGAAAGAAAACACAATCGAACAGATGCGGAAAAGACAACCATTAAGCGAAATGGGAAAAAACAACCATCCTACATACTAAGGACTAGATGATTACCCGCTTCGCCGGGTACCTGCTTTGCCGGGAAGAAGTAGAGCCGAATACCCGGCTGCGCAGGGGACCCGGCTTTGCCAGGTGTACGCCGGCTTCGCCGGCGCACGAAGTAAGGGAGATAAACGCGCAAAACACTGGAGAAGATAAGGAAGAGTTGTGGACAGTGACCTAAAAATAGTTACGGGAATATGGATGATAGCGTTGTGGACAGTGACCTTCTAAAAATAGTAACGGGAATATGGATTGACGCCACACGAAGGGAGATAAACGCGCAAAACACTGGAGAAGATAAGGAAGAGTTACTGGGAATGGATGTAGTGGATCTACAGAAAAACCAAAATCGGTTCTGCGCAGCGCGCTGAGAGCACGTGTTCAAAATTCTCATCGACCAGGTTGTGTCCAGGGTCTACCTGAATATGCCCACCAAATTTGAAGCAGATCCATCGAGAACTTTGGCCGGCGTGCATCGCGAACACACACACACACACCGTCACACAAGTCGTATGTATATATATATATACTAGATGATTACCCGCTTCGCCGGGTACCGGCTTCGCCGGGAAGAAGTAGAGCCGAATACCAGGCTGCGCCTGGGACCCGGCTTTGCCGGGTGTACGCCGGCTTCGCCGGCGCACGAAGGAAAGGAGATAAACGCGCAAAACACTGGAGACCTTCTTAAAATAGTAACGTGCAGTGACCTTCTAAAAATAGTAACGTAGTAACGGGAATATGGATTGACGCCACACGGAGGAAGGGAGATAATCGCGGCTGAAAACACTGGAGAAGATAAGGAAGAGTTACTGGTAGTGGATCCAGACCCAAAAAACCAAAATCGGTTCAGCGCGCACAGCGCTGCGCGCTGAGAGCACGTGTTGAAATATCTCATCGATGAGGTTGTGTCCGGGGTGTAGCTGAATACGGTGTCCAAATTTGAAAAAGATCCACCGAGAACTTTGGCCGTGCATCGCGAACAGACAGACAGACAGACACTAGTCGTATATATATATAGATAGATATAGATGTTGTGTAAACCAATTTCGCTTAATGTCTAACATCAGCGTTGAGGAAACCTGATTGTCACGAAGAATGGACAACAACAACAAAACAACAAGTCGCGTAGTCAATCTGTCGAACAGAAAAAATCATAATACATTGATCTTCACACTCATCCACACACACAAAATGCAACTCTTCTGAATACCTCTTC
This sequence comes from Littorina saxatilis, assembly GCF_037325665.1. Taxonomy (NCBI): domain Eukaryota; kingdom Metazoa; phylum Mollusca; class Gastropoda; order Littorinimorpha; family Littorinidae; genus Littorina; species Littorina saxatilis. The sequence goes on along the minus strand of NW_027127777.1, from coordinate 59,765 downwards.
AAAGGAACTTCAAATAAAGAAGAAATCACAAGCAAGTTTTGTTCGAACTGGAAATAAATACACAGGAAACAAAATAACACATTTTACATTCGAACGAGCACATTCACTACATATAGACAATTTGGCAGCATGATTGCAAAAATGACATGTTCACAGTCAATTAGTCAGCACATGATAAGGAATTGAGGAATGATTTTTTTTTCATCTCACAATAAAGAAAGACGTTATGAAACGGTTTTCTTCATTTAAAGCCCATTTTTAATCCAACACAACAAAACTTCAATATCAGCTCTTTGCGTACTTCCTCCAGTGCGCTCTTCAGTTCCACAACCTGTTTATCCAGCCTGGCACTGCTTGAGAGCTTGCACGATCTGAAGAAACATGGATCGCATTTGTTTGCTCAGAAATTGGTGGTTTCCAAGCAACTGCCATCTCCACCTCGGGGTGATCAACGATGCAGTTCTCTCTTACAGAAGCAAAGTCAGGGGGCAGCACTGATGTTGTTTCTCTGCGTCGGCCTCTGGTTGAATGCAGGACTTAGTACATCAGGACTCGATTCACCTGGAAAAAAGAAAGCCATTGAACCAAAACCAATTTTTATTAAAAACCAATATTCATTAAAAAAAAAGTTAAAAAAAAGTTGAAACGTTCACAGTAAACTAGATCAAGCAGGATGAAACAAACTAGATATATTTAAACAGCTGGCACAAGTTATGACTAGCACTACCATATCCTGATATCACAAAAGATCTTTCTTCCCACTAACTTGGCGGCTTTTCAAGAGAGGGCGGAAGTGAAGCTGAAATTCAAACAAATCGAACTGAAAGATTTCTAACAATAAATGACATTGTCTTAAAATAAAGTAAAATATCTTTACAACTTATTAAAGTTTATAATGAATACCCAATTTCATATAAATCCAAAAATATGAAACTTATCAAGTTTCTCTATGCTGGTCTCACACAGTCCCGAATATCCTTGCGATAATGAAAATATTGTGTTCGGCAATAAAAAGAGAAGAATGAAGAGGAAAAATATTGAACATTTGAATCCTTGCGAATGTCTTACGAATGCCCGGAATGGTTGCCAATCATTGCGAATGCATACAAATCCATATATACGAATTCCTTGCGAATTTATTAAGAATTTTGCAAGTGGCCTTGCAAGTGCTTACAAACACCCTACAAATGAAACGATTGATTTACGAATGATTGAAGGAGAGGGGGAGAGCGGGCATTTTATTTCATTTTGGGCTACCCTAGCGACACCACCCGACCGAATGAGCAATATTTGCATCAAAACCGCCATTGCATTGCAAAACATTTGCAAGATATTCCTAATGTTTGTAAGGCATTCTCAAGCAATCGCAGTTACTCGCAAGCGTTTGTAAGCCTTTCGCAACATTCTTATGGATTGGCAAAAAATGGTCCAAACATTCTTTAGAAATTCGTAAGCCATTTACATTGTAACACATTCGCAAGCGCTACGGATACATTGCGATGATTACGAACGGCTTGCGAATATCTACGAGTATGTTGCGAAAAAGTTAAGCATATGCCTTCGAATTCCTTGCGAATCTTTGGAGCATGTTGCTAATGTTTGCAACAATAGATGAATGGTGGCGAGTTTACGAAAGTCTCGCGACCATATCCCGACCATTAAAATTTAATGGCGAGTTCTACTCGCAAGGGGAATCCAGCATTGTTTGAGAGCAAGCATTAAAGAAAATAGATTAAAGAACACAGCTTGGGCATAGCTATTGAGCACACAAGATCGCATCCGCAGACACAGAACAAGCAACAAGGAGGATCGAGAGACAAAGGACAGTTCGATGAGATGGAGTTCCACGTCGATCAGTTCTGAACTTTATCATATGTCTATGATCACATTATGCGCATGCGTCCCGTCGCGATATAACCTTCGTGGTTGAAAACGACGTTAAACACCAAATAAAGAAAGAAAGAATGCGCATGCGTAATGGAATCGATTATTCGCAGCGGCGTGTCAAAGACTCAACACGCAGTGGCTACCGGGAACCACAGGACAGATGTTCTTCAACAACTCCACTGTAAGGCACTAGTCACGGGGCGTATCTCTGCTGCATTACACGTAAGTTGTTAAGTATGTTGTGACATCTAAGTTGTTTGTTTTTCAAAAGCTTCCCAGAAATGTCTAACCTATTAATGGATGAGTACCATGAATCAGTTAATCTGGCAAGGGCAGTATTACATGAATGTTGAGAGCGAAAACCAGACTGAAGTTGATGCAAAAGGTTGTGGTCCTCCAAATAAGTAACCAGATGTTTCTGAACATGCCTTTCAAGAGGCTTAGATAATACAGATAACAAAGATATAGGTCTAAAATCATTTAAGTCTTGAGAACCTTTTTTCTTTGGCAAAGGTATAACTTTCGCTTTTTTAAATTCTTTTGGAAAAAAATGTTGTTGAATACATAAATTGTAAACATAAGTCAGCGACTCTACTATATAAGGAGTAGACAATTTTAATAATTAATTATTTATTTCATCAAGTCCGGAAGATTTTGTTATTTTCTAACCGTGCTATGTACTGGCCAACTTCATGGATGGCCATTATCGGAATAACAAACACATCCGTATTTCTTAATTTTTCATCACAGAACATCTGCAAGCGTTTACAACAGGAATGTGGTTCTGTACCTGTAGATTTTGAGTGAGAATCTACCAATGATTCAGCAACGGACAAACAATAATCGTTAAAATCGTTGGCCTTTATATTCTGAGGAATACTATTATTTTTTGAAGAGTTGCCTTTTAAAAACGTGTTTAGGGCGCGCCAGACTTTTGAAACGTCTTTGCTGTTACCCACACAGTCAGGCCCGGCTTCGCCCGGGTGTTTCTGCTCTCCCCTCTCTCAGAAACCTCTCGAATCTTATGCCAATGTGGATAAGAAAAATGACAGTGTGAGCTCATACATTTAGATGTATAGGCAAGGCAAGTTTCTATTTGGTTCAACGTGTTCTTCGTGATTTGTTTACCCCTTCTCACACCCACTGTAGTTACCGTCTGATCAAAGCACGCATACCTCATGAGTGAGCGCGTCATACCTTTTTGAACAGGGGAGAGAAATCTGTAAATTCTCGTGATCTTTCACTGAGGCGATCGTTTCGTAAACATTATTCGCGATGATCTGGAAGGCAGGGAGGGGGAGCAGGGGGCAGGGTTAGTGTGTGTGTGTGTGTGTGTGGGGGGGGGGGGGGGCGGCGGGATGATAGCGGGCGGGGGGTACCCCTTGAGAATGACACGGTATACTGGTTTTATGAGAGTTACCTCCCTTCCGTGGGTGACAAACCATGACTTACCTCCCTTGCACTATATAGACTGTATTGATAGATGGGGAGGGTAATTATCCGAGGAAGGAAACAATGTCTGGAGAAACTAAAACCCAGGTGCACATTTGTGGGTCCAGGGCAGTGTGCATGCAAAATATCTTGTGCTTATCTTTTGCCATCTCTGAGGTATGGCGACCACAGACAGACAGACAGACACACACATACACACAGACAGACAGACACTCTCTTTTATTTATATGTATAGAGCAGTTAAGCCCGGCTTCGCCCGGGAGTAAGCGGAGCCCTGTAGCAATTTAAGACGCTCATTAGCTTTACCTCCTTTGTTTGGATACAAAAAAAGAGTTATCTCCCTTACCTTCTAGAAATTTCCGGAACTGTCCAGTTAATTTTTCATTCTTCATTTCTTCCCCTCATAGGAGCAATAGCGAGTCTCTAATATCACTGGCATGATGTGCTTGCTACAGGTGAAGAGTAGGCACTGAACTGGTCTTGCACCATATAGGCTGTATTCAATAAATGGGAGGTCCATAATCTGAAAAAGGAAACAATGAATCAAGAAACTAAAACCCAGGTGCACATCTGCGGCACCTAGGGAGTGTACGTGCACACTATCTTGTTCCTGCCTCTTGCCATCTCAGAGGTATGGCGACCACAGACAAAAAAGAGTTATCTCCCTTACCTTCTAGAAATTTCCGGAACTGTCCAGTTAATTTTTCATTCTTCATTTCTTCCCCTCATAGGAGCAATAGCGAGTCTCTAATATCACTGGCATGATGTGCTTGCTACAGGTGAACAGTGGGCACTGAACTGGTCTTGCACCATATAGGCTGTATTCAATAAATGGGAGGTCCATAATCTGAGAAAGGAAACAATGAATCAAGAAACTAAAACCCAGGTGCACATCTGCGGCACCTAGGGAGTGTAAGGGAAAGTCGCCAATCCCGGAACAGTCGGCTAACTTGGAACACCTCAATATGCGGTCAACGGTAAATAATTCAGGAAATTGTTTTTAGCAGAAATGTCTAGTGACCTCCCCCGATGTTATTGCAAAAAGAAAAATGGCAACTGCGGCAAAACCAAAGAAGAGGTACGTTTTTTTAACTTTTCTCCCTTCTTCTTCTTATTTCTATTGTCTAGAATTCGTTTTATTACTCTTTATCTATATACGTTCACATAAAATGTTGATTGCTATTACAAACCTACATCAATGTGTTACACTATGAACGGGGAAAAAAGATTGGAAACGTCACATGTATCCTACAGCTAAAGTCGAAATCCATGCAGGTGCCATGCGGCTATGCTGGAACACATATAGAGGCAAACATGGAACAGTGTTCCAGTTTTGACGCATTCTGTTCCATCTTACCCTCATCAAACGATAAAGTGAACACTGGTGTTTTTAGTCCGTGGCAGGCTAATTGCCCCCTGGATAATTGTTCCCCGACAAGTGCCCCCCCCCTCCGGATAATTGCCCTACTAGGACAATTACCCCCCGGACACCTGCCCCCCCCCCCCCCCACCGAGGGAGGACAACTGCCCCCCGGACACCTGCCCCCCAATTTTTTTCTCACCACTCTTCGTGCAAGTTTTTGCAAAAGCCGTTCACTTCAATAAGAGTGTGTGTGTGTGTGTGTGTGTGTGTGTGTGTGTGTGTGTGTGTGTGTGTGTGTGTGTGTGTGTGTGTGTGTGTGTGTGCAGGGGCGGATCAGTTGCTTTGTAAGGGGGGGCACTTTGAATCGAAAGTGAATGTGATGGGCGCGAAGCGCCCGAATTTTCTAGGGGGGTCCGGGGGCATGCCCCCCCGGAAAATTTTTTGGCCCAAAGAAGCAAAATGGTGCCATCTGGTGCCATTTGAACTTAGAAATGGTCATAGAATCAGCTTTCCTTTTTTTTTTCGGGGGTGGGGGGCACGTGCCCCCTGTGCCCCCCCTCGTCCGCCCCTGGTGTGTGTGTGTGTGTGAGTGTGTTTGCTGGTGTAAATGCGGGCGTAAGTGTGGGCGTGCAAGTGTCTGTGTCGGTTTGTCTGTGTGTATGTCTGTCAGTTTGTCTTTGTCTGGGTGTTTACAGTATTTATGTGTATGTGTCTATATGTGTGTGAGTGTGTGTGTATATGTGTGTGTGTGTGTGTGTGTGTGTGTGTGTGTGTGTGTGTGTGTGTGTGTGTTATTTGCTTTGCGGCTTTATGCGTATTGATTTTAGCATTTAGTTAATTGGGCAGGTAGCCCTTTTAATATCTGTTTGTGATCAGAAGAGGGGTAAAAATTATGCTGCGAAATATCTTGGTACTGCTTCTTGTGTGGCACCAACACCCCTTTGAACATTATACAGTGCCAGCAGTATACACACAGCATTGATCACACGAGGACTGCACTGAAAGTAGAAAACAAAAGGACATTGAGTGAAAAATCGTTTCTTAGCTTCTTTTTTCATGTTTTACAAAAACAGTTTTTTTTTATCCGATTTGTTTAGACCTAGCCCTTATTTATATTTTTTCACATTTGAGGCATTAATTGTTATCAAATTTACTATTTCTTTGGTAAAAATCCAATGTTATGTGGAAAAACAGACATTTAAATAAGATGGCTAAATCAAAATGTTATGACGTATGAATTTATCTTGTGTGTGTGGCAATGTGTAATTGTGTGCGTGTGATTGAGAGTGTGTGGGTGTATATATGTGTGTGTGAGACACAGACAGAGCTAGAAAGAGAGTCAGTGTGTTTTTGCATGTGTTCCGAGTTTGACAACACAGTGTTCCACTTTACACACCCATGCGTCCAACCTGGAACAAATGCAGAAATTTTTATAATGGTCAGTTTGATGAGTTGTGTGACTTTTATTTTATCTTATGGTGTTTGTTTGTTTACTGATAGAGTCTAGTATGTGACAAAATAAAAACCGCTTTGCAATAATAATTTTTTTGTCTGGTACGGCTGTTTCTCCTTAACTGTTCCAGGTTTAGCGACATTCCCATACGTGCACACTATCTTGTTCCTGCCTCTTGCCATCTCAGAGGTATGGCGACCACAGACGGACACACACACACACACAGACAGACAGACACTCTCTTTTATTTATATGTATAGATGATCGCTTCATGTTTCTCACAAGATTCTTTACTCTGTTACGCGCTTTTTTACAATCTTCAAATAATTTGTTTGTCTTTAACTGGTCGCGATACGCCATTGGGGACGGGGATATAGCTCAGTTGGTAGCGCGCTGGATTTGTATTCAGTTGGCCGCTGTCAGCGTGAGTTCGATCCCAGGTTCGGCGGAAATTTATTTCACAGAGTCAACTTTGTGTGCAGACTCTCTTCGGTGTCCGAACCTCCCCCCGTGTACACTACATTGGGTGTGCACGTTAAAGATCCCACGATTGACAAAAGGGTCTTTCCTGGCAAAATTGCTTAGGCACAGTTAATAATTGTCTACCTATACCCGTGTGACTTGGAATAATAGGCCGTGAAAGGTAAATATGCGCCGAAATGGCTGCAATCTACTGGCCGTATAAAATTTCATCTCACACGGCATCACTGCAGAGCGCCTAGAACTGTACCCACGGAATATGCGCGATATAAGACTCATTGATTGATTGATTGATTGATTGCTTCGATGATATCAATGGTTAACCAGGGAGGAAGTTTAGGATGTCTTACTCGTTTCCGCCTCACAGGTGCATGTCGATTTACTACATCGATAAAGAGGGAATACCAGGCTTCAAGTGCCTCGTTAGGATCGGTAACATTAAACACAGAAGCAAAAGGTGTACAATTCAAATCATTAAAGAAGAGACCTTGATTAAAATGCTTAAAAGACCTGTATGACATATATGTGTGACCTTTTGATTCTGCCTTGGGTAACTTCGTTTGGAAGAGCTTACAGGACTATGATCACTTACACTTAGGTCGGATACACAGGCACCTAAGACTGTGTCCGGATTATTCGTATAAATATGATCGAGCAATGTAGATGTCGTAGAAGTTACCCTTGTGGGTGACTTTACAAGCTGTTTAAGCCCAAATAACTGAGTAGTTGATTCCCAGCTGGGATGGGACTTTAACATGTCTATGTTAAAATCGCCAAGCAACAGAACGTCAGCATTGTGTTTGCTCTTACTATGAACATTGTCTAACATTTGTACACAATGATCATACCACTCAAAGTTTGCCGCAGGATTTCTGTAAAGAAAACACACGAATTGAGGGGCCATTGATTTACTGGGTTTGAGTTATAACCAAATGCATTCTACTGCGCTGGGTTCCAGGTCTATGCGTCTACGCGTAATGTGTTTAATTGAGTCATGAATATATACCGCGATTCCGGTCTGCCCTTGAATTTCTGGGTCTCGCCTTTCAACACAATAATCAACAATCACGATGTAATACCAAATAAATGATAATTCGGAGATGCTTTTTCAAGGAAGGCACATACATCATGGACCTTATTATAGAGGTGATACACATTTAAATGACCAACACTGAGCATGATAAAACAAGGAGTAAACACACACAATGATAACTAACACATACACAATAACTGTTATAAAAAAAAAGCAAAACAACAACCGTCACGAAAAAAGCAAAACGACAGTCAGTTCAGACTATAAACACAAACAACAAATTTATGCTGGCAGTCTTGCAACACAATATGGTAAAGTCTCACAATAGCGTCACAAACCTCTGCACTAACACTCGACTTTAAACAAACGAGCTCATGCAGTCAGCCCGGCTGACACAAACACAACTCCGTTCAGGCGAAGCGGGCAGATTACACCGATTACGTGGTACGTACGCTGGAGGGAATAGAGTCTTCAATCACGCCCTCGCAGATTTCCACATGAACCTTTGACAAGTGTTCTCCGAATGTTAGTGAGGATCCGAGTCAACACAGCACCACTGTCACATTTAGATATCGACTGTCCACTCAATAACAATGGAACTTTTGTTTACGGTTCTGATACGGCTGAACACAGCCACTGTTTTTTTTTTATAACCACAGAGTGAAAACCACAAGAACACTAACACTGTGACTTTCCAAGCCACACAGTCTGTATAGCACAATACGGCGATACGAACAGAATCAAACAGAAATTGAATTGGGGGAATCAGTGAGAATTGTGCAAAATTTGTAATCATATATGAAAATGAGATGTCTTTCATAAACTGACGATATTAGTACACACACACACACACACACACACACACACACACACACACACACACACTTTCTTTCTTTCGTTCTTTCTTTGGTGTTTAACGTCGTTTTCAACCATTCAAGGTTATATCGCGACGGGGGGTGCATGAACACTCCGCGCACTTTCCCAATTTTGAAGCTTCCGCGCATGTGAAACTCCCGCGCGTGGTGTATATGTAAGATGCGCGCGTGTTTTAGCAAAATGTGATGTGAAACTAGCGCGCGTGTCTTTGCTCGGTCAAATGTGAGACATTGAGACATTAACAACTGACACTTGTATATCCATGAAAACTGACACTTGTATATCTATATATTGAACACGTCTTTATTACACAGACAAGTCGATAAAAACGAATGAAGACTTAAACCATGCGTATAAGAATATTTTGTTCACTTATTATATAACAGAAATTACAGAAATTTCGGGTGTCTGGTATCACAGTCACAGAGACTGCAGCAAAGGTACAAGAGGGGGGAAGTCACAGCATGGCCGGCAAATTTTTCCAGGCCATGGACTTGACGTATTCCTTCCTGTCGATTTCCCCCGTGTTGTATCGTTGCTGCAGTCTCCCCAGTTCCAGCAGTTTCTGCCTTCGTGAACAGTCAATGAGCAGTCAGTGAAAAGTGCTAACCGTAGGGACTGTGAGTACGCGCGCAAGTTGTATGAGCCGAACCAGTAATTCGTGCGCGGAAGTTACAACCCGATATTGCGCGGAGCATACATGTATTTTACAAGCGCGGAATTTACATATGCGCGGAAATTACCGGCTGCGGCGACGGGGAAAGGGGAAAGGGGGATGGGATAGAGCCACTTGTTAATTGTTTCTTGTTCACAAAAGCACTAATAAAAAAATTGCCCCAGGGGCTTGCAACGTAGTACAATATATGACCTTACTGGGAGAATGCAAGTTTCCAGTACAAAGGACTTAACATTTCTTACATACTGCTTGACTAAAATCTTTACAAACATTGACTATATTATTATTATTATTATTATTGTGATCATTTTTATGCGCCTAATCTAGATATAGCCCTAGGCGCTTACATATTAATTTCTGCCGTTTGAAATGGAATTTTTTACAGACAGACAGACAAACAGACATTTTTTACACACAATATATAACGCATTCACATCGGCCAGTAAAGCTCAGTAGCCTATTAGGCGAGCATTCACCTTTCACGGCTTTATTCCAAGTCAAACGGGTATTTGGTGGACATTTTTATCTATGCCTATACAATTTTGCCAGGAAAGACCCTTTTGTCAATCGTGGGATCTTTAACGTGCACACCCCTATACAAGAAACACTTAACAAGGGTAAAATGAGAAACAGAACCGTTAGTCGCCTCTTACGACATGCTGGGTAGCATCGGGTAAATTCTTTCTCGTCCCAACCAATATGGGACTCCCCCTAACCCGCGGGGGTACACACACACACACACACACACACACACACACACACACACACACACACACACCCCTACACACACACACACACACACACAAAAAGCACAGTTACAGTTATACAAGGTGATACGCACAATGCTATGCTAACTTAATTTTTCTGTCCCCAGAACTAGAGTTTATATGGGACATAACGTGGTTATATGTTAAGGTCTGACACGCGCTATTACACACTAGCGTGTGAAGATGGGTCACTGTAGCTACATTGTTGCCTGCGGCACAGGCCACTGACTGTAGAATGGGGTTTCAATTGCGATTTTTAAAAATGCTTCTTGATGTATATAAAACTACACCCACCTGTATGGTTTACGGAGAGCTTGGTCGTTATCCAATTAGAATTGAGGTACAATGTCAGTTACTGGTTTATTGGTATAAACTGATGAAAGAAATGAACGATGGTGCGAATAAGATGTCCTGTTTAATGTTAAAGCTACATTTGAAGTTGTACCATACATGTACAAAACGTTAAATTGCCCTGGTTGTCGCATGTCAATACTATGTTAAATAAGTTGGGTCTATCATATTTATGGACAACTCAGAGTCTTGCCGTCTCAGGTTTTAAAAACGTTGTAAAGCAAAGGCTAAGAGATCAATTCCTGCAGGAATGGAACACTGACGTGAACGCAAACAGCTTGTGTTTTAATTACAGAATATATAAAAAGGATTTTTGTCTGGAAAGGTATTTGCTTTGTTTGCCTAGGAAATTCCAAGTTAAATTAGCAAAATTTAGAACAAGCAATCATAAGTTGCCAATACATCAGCACAGATTTTTTAATGCTCCTAGAAATGAAAGATTGTGTGATATGTGCGATAAAAATGAATTAGGTGATGAGTTTCACTATTTGTTCATTTGTACCGACGAAAGTATAGTGTCTGAAAGAAGAAAATTAATTAGTCCTTATTACCGATCTCACCCAAATTGTTTAAAATATGAACAGTTAATGAATTGTAAATCTAAGATAAAACTAATGAAGCTAGCAAGATTTGTAGCCCACGTTATGATTTTAGTATGTTAGCGTTATATCTAGTTTCTTTCTTGGTATGTATATATGTATGTAATATATGCTTTTGTTTTGTTTTGTGTTTTTACAAAAGATGCATGGCATAATGGTATTGCTAATTTATTTCGGCTGTATATTATCGTTGTCCGCTTAATGTATATATATTATCTGTCTGATCTCTTACCTGATTTTGTTAAACCTATTTTTTTTTGTTTTTTTGTTGTATGTATGGAAGTGTATATTGCCAATTTATTTTGTTTGGTTGTATAGTATTGTTGTATTTGTCCGCTCAATTTGTATACATTTATTAACTGTCTGATTTGTTACCTTTTTTTGTTAAAATTATATCTTTGTTTCAAAGCCCTCTGGGCCCAAAACAATAAAATACTTGACTTGACTTGACTTGACTTGACTTGACTTGACTTGGGTGGCGGCGCCTGTCGCACAAAGGGGCTGAAGGCACTGTACATAGACGGGTGGAGCAGATGAGGGGGATAATGGGATTGATGGAAGTGGTTGTGGGGTCCAGGCGGCGCGTGAAAATACCCATTGGGGTCAAGAACTGGGAAGGGATGAAACCACCTGTGGTGTGGCTGCTGGGTACCACCTGGGGCCAGCGCTGTGGCCTGAGTTGACCTGGGCGGTTGGCTGGGCTACTCCGGTACGTAGTGGTGCTGGGGGCGATGGCTGTGCTGGTCCGGTACATACTGGTGCTGGGGGTGATGGCAGGGCTGCACTCCGTTTCGTACTGCTGTTGAGGGCTATGCAGCGTCACGGCGTCCTGTGGAGGCTGCTGTGACATTGGTGGGGGCGGTGGGTGTTGCGACCTTGGTGACAAGGGCTGCTGAGTGGGCTGTGATGTCTCACCAATGGTGTGTGGCGAAGCTTGAGGACTGGACATGCGTTTCCCTTTCACAGCAGCAGCATATGATGCCACGGGGTTCTGCTGACGCTCCCACAATGCAGACTTCCCTTCGCACAAGAACAGTGGGTGAGTAATGAACACTGTCTGCAAGTATCTGGCTGTCGAGGCATCCGTTTTCGTCAACCCTCCAGATCAACTGAAGAGACAGGAAGGTCACTTGTTCAGTGTTGCACAGAGCCTTCAGTCTGCTGTTAAAGTCCTTTATTTTCCGTGTCATTTTGTTTTGTCGTTGTGGGGGTATGGCTGCGACATAGGCACAGGATGAAGGGAAGTGCTTCTTGACTGCTGTTAGCAGATTAGCAAAACTCTGCACAAAGCTATCTAAGTCTCCCCTACAGTCATTTGTCCCGACATTTAACACAACTTTCTTCACTGAAGGGTGAGTGCCGCTGTCAGTGACAATTGTTGTCAGGCGTTGGGTCGTGGTGCCTCGTAGAGTCCTGATCTTTGTAGCACCCGACCTGTCCCGACGCTTTTTGGCAATGTTTCCCAGGTTTGAGTCCCCGAGCAGGAAGTGTGTGCAGGTGGGGGGGATACGGAGTGTATGGGAGCGACCAGTGCCGTTGGGAGCGACCGGGGACTGGTCACGGTAGGTCTCACGGTTAGCAGACTGACCGCTTTTAGGAGGGGGCGTGGTCGAGTCCTCGTCGTGGGAAACGGAGGGCGCATATCGCCCCATGTTCGTGGTGATGGCAATGGCTTGAACACCGGACAGGGAATGGCGAGATTCTGGAGGGGACCTTTGCTGAGAGGAGGGTTTTTAATTGTTGCACTTTCTCAACCTTTTGTAGTTCCCTTACTTTGTTTTCTAAGGCTTGGCATCGTTTTTTCATAGAGTCGTGTTCTTTATTGAGCTGTTCTACCGCCTCCATCAGCTCCGCCACCTCTCTGTCACGATGCTGTTTGTTGGCAAGGATCTTTCTGTCCAGCTGAACTTTCATGTCTCTCATTTCCAACATGAGTTTGGCCACCAGGTCACTGTCACCACATCCACTACTGTCAGCTATGTCGACACTGTCTGAACCATTGGCTGTACAGGTGTTACTGTTGGTTTGGTTGGTTGTGTCAGCAGCGGCGAGAGCAACAGGGGCGTCGTTGTCAGTGGTGTTGGTGACAGTGCTGTCCGCACTAGTTGCTGACGAAACATTATCTTCGACGACAGCAATGGTGATAGCCTGGCTGTCATCAGTGTTGACTTCATCGGTACTGGCTGCACCGAGAGTCTCGTCGTCGATGCTGTCAGCGATAGTTGTATCGGTACAACAAGCATCAGGTGTCTCGTCTTCGGCTATATTGACAAAACTGATGGTGACTTAGAGCTTGTTTTTCTGCTCAAACTGTGATCTAAAATACAGGGATGTGCTTTACGGTGTGACTTTGATTTTGACCTTTGTGCACAACACTTCTGTGAAGAAAAAAGTACATGGCAAGGTAAGAATGCCAATTTGTTTTTATTGATTATGAACACGCAGAGTATCATGAAATCAGTATGTAGAACACGTGATTTTATTTTCCTCGTGTGATGGTTTTAATGCGCCAAGCTTGATCATCAATGAAGCTTTTCTTGTTTGCTTGCTTGTTTGTTTGCTGCTTTGTTCGTTTTTTGTGTGGTTAGTTTGTCGTTGTTGCTGGGTTTGTAGTTTTAGTGTGTAATGCAAAACAATATGAGCTGATACAAAATAAGATTACCATTGAGCTCTTAGGAAAACAACCAAAATACAGTTTCTTTTTGGAATGTGATATCAAAGAATGGTGGTTTTTTGCTATGGAAAAATACCTGCAATTTAATTGTGTGTAAAAGGTGTGCGTTTATTAGGCCATACATTAGACGAATACATCATTCTTTAATGATGGTTTAGTGTGTGACTTGAAATATGTTTGTTTATTGCAGCAATAAACATTAAAACACAATTTAAACTAATGTTGGAGTGTAAGCTTTTGCTTGGAAGCAGAACATGCTATTTGTGAGGAGGCTGCTTCTGACTGCTGTAGCACAGGCCATATTGGGGTTTGTGTGGAAGTCAGAAGCAGCTATGGTGCGCTGGGCTTTTCTAGCTCCAGGACTGAGAAAAAAGAAGGAGCGTATTCTGGAAGCAGAACAAATTATACGTTCTTTTTCATATGATAGAGTAGTTCAATTACATTGATTTCAACTGTACATGACCAGTTCTTCTTCAATGTCTATTGCTTAAAATATGAAGGTTGTAATCTTGTGTTTACTATTTTGTTTGAGGGGTTGAAAACTTCAAATGGCCATTTCTCAAAATGGCTGAAAACCAGTTGAATGGTTCTGGTTTTAACCCATCGGTTTCTGCTAAGCTCAGAATAGCAAAAAAGACGGTTCAGATCTGTTATCTAGAGAGTAATTCGCACAAACCTTAGAGGAACACATCAATCCTGTTTCTTATCACCCCCCCCCCCCCTTAACTTAAAAACCAAGTTAGGATTATTGTGTTTAATTGTATTTTGGGTTTTGGTCCATATAGCTATCCGTTTTGGTGTTGAATTATTTATTCACATTCTGTGAATTTTGTTTTTTCAACATCTAAGTTGTGAGAAGTTTCTCGAAGATTTCATAATTGAGAGGCCTCATGCTGTCGTTGGGTTGAAACATTTACATGGAGAATAGTCGTACCGTACCGTTCTCACGAGATGAGTTTTGTGTGTGTTTTGCTTTGCTTTTTACTCCTAATTTGTGCATCTTTATACCTTTTTATGTTTCATCTGTCATACATGGTGTCGATTGGAAAAAAGTGCACCCGAGAATGTTTTGACATAAAAAAAACACCACGATGTCCCATTCAACCCTTATAAAACCCCACAAATGTATATCACATTCCAACCCTAACTGACCAATCAACCAACACCATCCCTTCTTTGCGAGAAGTTTAGCGGGAAAACCGTTTTAGTGCCTCAATTGGTTTAAATAATTTTATTCAGCAAAATGACATACAACAAGGGCAAGGCCGCATACAATCAATTAATAAATGGAGCACAACAAGCCAAGCTTATAAACGTGCTCTTAATATGATACTTGGTTTGGCGGACGATGCGGGGAACTGTAGAAGGGAAAACGAAGGAGAAAAAATCGACAAGCAAAATACATAATTATGCAAGAGCAACAACATCAAGACAGTTTAAGACTAACAACATACAATTTAACACACACACACACACACACACACACACACACACACACACACACACACACACACACACACACACACACACACACACACACACACACACTCACACACACACACACACACACACACACACACACACACACACACGTCGTGCCTCAATTGATCAATTGCTAACGCGTGCAAACAGTACCAGACGACACCTATCGATGGATTTTACCATGACACAGCCCGACTCACAGTCGCATAGTCTGCTAGATTCTAGAATCTACAAATGATAAAATATTTTTCGTTTGTGTTGGAATTTATCAGCAAACACCATACAGTTTAAAATTAATCGACCTTGATACAATTTGTCACAACGAGAGCACTACCCAACCCCTTTTATTACATTTAGTCAAGTTTTGAGTGTGTTTATGTGTGGGTGTGTGCGTGTAGAGCGATTCCGAAAAAACTGCTAGACCAATTTTCATGAAACTTTACATTTACATTCTTCCAGATGATATCCATTTTTCCTTTATTTTGATAAATGTCTTTGATGACGTCTTATCCGGCTTTGAGTTAAAGTTGAGGCGGCACTGTCACGCCCTCACTTTTCAATCAAATTGCTTGAACATTTGGTCAAGCAATCTTTGATGAAGCCAAGACTATGTGATTGCATACTAGCTTTGAAACTTTAAATCAATTAATGAATTTGGTCATACAAAATCTCAACATTCTAAATGATATATTTTATTTTAGTATATTCATCGATCCAAAATCGATTTCATCTTATTCTTTATCATTTGCTAAATCCAAAAACTATTCATAAAAATACATTCATAAAAATAATTATGACATACTATCTCTGCAAATGTTCTCACAACTTAAGAACAAAGAATAATTAACCAATACGTTTGCATGCTTTGCGTAGACGAGCTCGACCCCTTTAAGTCTTCGAATTGAGGCGAGAGAAGCCTTGGGGGAAGAGGGGGGGGGGGGGGGGCGGCGGTAGCTCAGCTGGTAGAGCTCTGGACTTGTGATCGGAAGGTCGCAGGTTCGAATTCGGTCCGGGACGGACATGGGTCAACTTTATGTGCAGACCTAGAGACGGAAGCCATGTCCCACCCCCGTGTCACCACAATGGCACGTAAAAGACCTGGGTCATTCTTCCATAAGTGCAGATGGCTTATACCACCTAAACACGCATACACTTGTGTATCTCATCAAAAGCCGTGAAGGCGTAAAATTCAAATTATATAACCCACATCTTGTCCTTAAGAGGCGAAATATTTAGCCTGTAGGACAGAGAGCATTCTCTCTTTCCTTTAGCGAAGCCTTAGTACGGGTAGTCTCGGTGTTGGCTGCATGGTTTTTGCGACAATAAAGTGCCAAATTGATCTTTAGAATGCCGTCTTTGTAGCAGTGAGGTATTGAAAAAAGTTTTGCAACACTTTAGTGTTGGCAATCGACTTGTTTATACAACTTCAAATACCTCAGCTCTCTGCAATTCCTGTATTTGTTTTTCCTGTAAATCAACGCTTACGGCTAGCTTGCAGTTCTATTTCAATTGCCAGGGGCATTTGTTTGCTTTTGCCGTCATTCTCGTTTATAAAACATTAGCTTGAAGTGATATTATCTAGCAAAAATACTGTCTCTCATCGCCCAAAGAGCTATACATATCAGGTTGGGGGTTGTAATTATGTGACCACTCACCAGAAATACCTCATAAATAAACGTTTGAGCGCCCAGTTACTCAAATTAAAAACGGCTGTGATTTGAGTGGGAATCCCAGACTGAAATCCTCATTGTGATGCCTTTTTTCGCCAGTGATAACTTTCGTTCTACCTTTCGCCCCTGAATGTTCTTAGAGATACAGATTTGAAATTGAGCCGAGAGCCACAGAGTTCCGTTTGGGTGTGGAATATATGACAATATACACGTCGAAGGTCTTTGAGCGTTCTATTTTTCTAATCTAAATGCTCTGTTTGGTAGTCGTTTTAGACGGTCATAGTCTCCAACGGTCAGTGTGTTTGTTTATTTACTGAGAAGCATTTTAGCCTTGTATGGTACAGAATGAGCATGCGTTTGCCATGCGTTTGCTAGACTATAATAGATCATATGTTTGACTTCCTGAATCCAACAGTTTTCATCTGCTTTGACGAATGGGTATTTCTAAGGACTAAATAAAATATGACGACGAATGGAAGTCCGAACTCCTGACACAAGAGAGCTGGGCGAAGCAAACCGATCACTGATATAAATTCATTTAATTTTGTTGGCATAGTTTCGGAGCACTTTTTAGCAAACCATATCATTGCAGTACAGCGAATGTTCTTTGTCATTAATTTTTAAAGGCACACTCAGCTTCAGGTCACAGACACTGCCAGGCTTTTACGCACAGTACAAACACCCTTTCGTTTAAACACTCACCGCTTGAGAACGTCCTAGGTGCCCTCCGTAAAGAGCGAGAATTTTTCAAAGAATTTGTTTTTGCATAGCCAGCCGGATTGTCTAGTACCACAATCGGACGCCTCGTTTTGGCGCTACAACTAACTTTTAAAATCTAAACAATAATTGACAGCTTGTAACACAAACATTCTTAAATCATAAAAGATTTCTTTTTTCATCAAGACAAGATCAGTACAATTCGAAGTTTTGAAAGTTTGCAAAAAAGGAGCCCAGAAGCAGGTCATGCAATGTTGTGTTTGCCCAAGGAGACAAATATTCTTCATGACGCTTGCTTCTTTGAGGCCAAACGCCGCCGATAAGTTTGTGTGACTCGCAGTCGTTTGTTGCATTTTAGATTCAAAGGTACACAATAACGTACTATTGCAGATACAGCGAGTCGCATTGAAATCACAAACTGACGACGAAACTGTAAAAAAAGGAAAGTGTGTGACGCGGGTCTACGATGGCTTAGGGGTAAAATAAAGCACAACATCTGGTGTATGGTTTACGCAAGCTAAATAGCCATTCAAACGAACTGTTTCATTTAATGCTGTTAAATGCTATTGCAAGTGTGTTCCATAAGGTTAGAACTGCTTTTTTTCGTGAGAAGATTGAAATCGTTCTGTAAACCATTTGAGGCAGACCGGGGCTTTAATGTCCAAACCGTCATAACACTTTCTTGAACGGCGCCTCACGTGTACTAACTTTAAGTAAACGTGCCATACGTTTTCGTATCTTCTGCTTGCAGATCTCAAGTACGACCTTTCAAACGCGCTGTGCTTTTGCCATGAAGGCTTCACCAGCAGTGCTGTTGCTGGGCGCCTTTTTACTTATTCTAATTGACTCGGCAATCACAAAGTATGCCAAGTGGCATCGTCTCAAGAATCAGTGAATACAGCGCTTCAACGTCAGCACGATCTGGTATTATGTGCGTTGGGGAGTGCATGAAGCACTCCCAGTGTGACTCCTGTGCCTATGACATGGAGTCAGGCACGTGCTACCTCCAGGTGGAAACAGATCCGACCACTGACGCTTCAGTTGCCTCGGTAGATGTGTTCACAGGTATTTCATACCAAATTCGTTTGATGCTTATTTAAATCTGTTTTTCTTTCTTCTTAACACTTGTTGACGGATCAACTGATTAAATTAAGAAAATAATCCTGCTTTCAGATGTTACGATATATTCTCTTTCACATATAGGTTATGATGCGTGAAATGGAAAAATCGACGAATTGATAAATTGCTAGTGATATAATGATCGAGAAAATTAGTGAATCTATATGAAACTTCAAGGGAATCGATCATTTATTACTTGATTACTTTATTCTTTGTTAGTTTGCTTTGATTAAGGAAGTTTTTTTTCTCGCTTTAGGGCATAACGTAGTACATGTTTTTTTGTTATTCCTTGATCGACTTGGCAATTTCTTTTACGACAGCAATCATGCCATGTGACCCTTCACGCGATCTTCTAAACATCAGTGGAACCAAAATATCCTGGCGTAAAAAAGGATGGACCACGGACGGAGATGTCATCTGCAACGACGACTATATGTACATCGGAGACAGCCCAACCTTCCGCTGTTCTGCCGTTGGACAGTGGACTGTAAACCCCTGGGAGTGTCGGCAAAGAATCTGGAGGAATCCAAAGGTAAGATATTAGTCTTTCTTTGTTTTCGTTTTGTCTTTTGTTTGCTTTGCTTATTACTAATGCATGATAACAAGCCACTTTATACCCTGTACGAGTGATCTCCCTTCTTTCCTTACTTGTTGGTTTGTGTTATTAACTTTGTCTAATGTGTTATTTGTTTCCTTACCCTTAAGTTGTTTTACTCTTGTATTGCTGTCGTTCTCTCTTCCTATCATTCCCTATTTTACATTTAGTCAAGTGTGTAGAGCGATTCAGACTAAACTACTGGACCGATCTTTATGAAATTTTACATGAGAGTTTCTGGGAATGATATCCCTGGAAATTTTTTTTTCTTTTTTCGATAAATATCTTTGATGACGTCATATCCGGCTTTTTGTAAAAGTTGAGGCGGCACTGTCACACCCTCATTTTTCAATCAAATTGATTGAAATTTTGGCCAAGCAATCTTCGACGAAGGCCGGACTTTGGTATTGCATTTCAGCTTGGTGGCTTAAAAACTAATAAATGAGTTTGGTCATTAAAAATCGGAAACTTGTAATTAAATTTTTTTTTTTATTAAACGATCGAAAAATAATTTGATCTTATTCTTCGTCATTTTCTGATTCCAAAAACATATACATATGTTATATTTGGATTACAAGCAAGCTCTGAAAATTAAAAATATGAAAATTATGATTAAAATTAATTTTCCGAAATCGATTTAAAAACAATTTCATCTTATTCCTTGTCGGTCCCTGATTCCAAAAACATATAGATATGATATGTTTGGATTAAAAACAAACTCAGTAAGCTAAACAGAATAGACATACAGAAAAGCGTGTTATCCTGCTCAGCGCGACCACTACCGCACTATTCTGCATGGCTTGTCGATTTCACTGCCTTTGCCACGAGCGGTGGACTGACGAAACTACGAGTATGTGGTCTTGGTGAAAAAAGCAGTGCGTTCAGTTTCATTCTGTGAGTTCGACAGCTTGACTAAATGTTGTTATTTTCCTTATGCGACTTGTTTTGCCTGCTTTTCTGTTCCATACTTTCTCATTTTTTATATTTCCTTTTTTTCTTTTGAAAACTTTATTTCTGCAAACATCTTTTGAAATGTGCACACGCAAAACAACCCAAAGCACGTTGGAACCCTCAAAACAAAATCTACTATCAATAGTATTCATACCTTCTTTCTATGTTTTACACACAGTTTTTTTATGTTTACTTTATCTCTTTTGCATTCCCACCAAAATCGTAAACTAAGTACTTCAAATAGTGAATAAATTAGAAAGCAGGACATTTTACTTTTAAAACAGGACACAAATCACGATTTGCTTTAACGTTCTTGTTCTCTGACAGTATTTTGAGTATCTCAGTGTACCAAAGAGACCTGAGCCAGGCTGGACTGTATGCATGGCAGGGTACCCTACAGGACTCCCACGGTAATCATGCACCCAATCAAAAAAGAGTTAAAATCAGAATTTAAGTCAACTAAACATAACAATACTTTCCTGTTTTCACTTCTTTAATTTGCTTAATTAAGTACATTTAATCTTTAATTTTTAATGTTTATGTTTATATTTTCATTGTTTGATGTTATTTATATGTGGACACATGTTTACAAATATATATTGGCACAAACATAATATAACATACAAACATTTAATACACAATTACATGGTGTGAATGAATGTAAATGTGCTAGTATGCCGTCACGATACAGGAATCAAACACAACGCCAAAGGTACGTTCCCTCCACTGTATTATATGGCTATGACATCATACACACAATCATGAACATAAATGTTAGGTACTCAAAAATCCAGTACTCAGTTTTGTAGGCAAAAAAACCCAACTCGAGATGACAATCTCGTACACAGTTGCAATGAAAAAACTCTCTACCCTTCACTTAGGTATAAAACTACAAAAACAGTCCGTAAACTCACAGGCACACGATATCTAATGTATAGGTATCTACTCACGGCTCGTGTGTAGTAAAAAAAAACCAGTTCTAGTTTCTACTACGGCAGACTTAAATCACCGTCTGCTCTGTCTACTAAATATTCCTTATCTCTTAAGTAATTAAGATATTGTAGACATATTTTAATTCTGGTCATACGCAGAATTACACAGCGTCTATTGCTGTTCACTAGGAAATGTATTTTACTACTAATTCCTGCTACTGGTGACCTCGGTCTACTCAGTTTCTACCGCCCTGTGACCACTATGGTCCAACTATACGGACAAAAATAACCGTGCACTAGCTTCTAGAAATCCCGTCGAATCTCAGCAATGCGAGTCTATAGGCGTGATATTCCGGCGGCTTCTCAGATCCTTCATTCTGTCATCTGGACACTATCTTCCTTTACGACCGGTTATACGACGCACTGCACAACATAAATAGCGGACATCTTGTCTTAGATATATGTCTGCTATGTTTAAAGTTACAGTGTTAGTCGATTCAACTTATGCGATAAACATTAGCGATATTCAAATGCGTATTCCATTTACCTGTTAAGTGCTTTACTCGGGCTTCCTTTCTCCCGGTCGATTCCTGTGACAACCCCTCCCTGTCTCTGGACAGTGGTTAAGTGTAACGATATCTTCGTTGCGATTTACAACATCAACTCTCTCTGTCAGTGAGCTGAATTCACAGTACGTGCTACACACTTCGCTATGTCACAGTATTATCTCTGGTTAGCGCTCTAAAAGCGTGGAGGATATCACTGTCAAACTTTGCCTGTTACTGTAGTGTTATTCGTGATTTCCTTCACACATGGGTGAAGGTTTGTGAAGGGGGGACAAAACAACAACAGGACCAATCAAAAATGTTCCATATAACGGTTCCATTTGGCATACAGTTGTTGAATATTGCTTCTAATTAGGGCGTTATATTATTCTATTCTAAATCGTTGTTGTACAATATTCTTAAAAATGTCAATATGTGGCAGCATGTCTTTCAGTCTTAGTGTATATAAATACTCTTTTGCAAGCAACAAAAACAAATCAAAACCATGTTTGTATGTACAGCCTCTTTACAACCAAACATGATCAATGCCGTTTATAAAGTCGACTGTGTACAGTGTGAAAAACATTCCTGCAGCCACTGTAAAAAGTATCTAACAAAAAACTTGTACTGTCGGACAGTCCCAGAAAAAGTGATCCAAACTGTCTTCCTCTTTACAAAAAAACACACAGTAAAAAGTTTGCAATTTTCTTCAAAATTAACGGACGCCTTGTTGGGATAATTCTATACAAAATTCTGTACTGTAGCCATCTACATTCCCCGCCCGAAATATATCTACGTTCTGATATTTGCATTAAACCATACCTCTGTAACAAGGTATTAGCGCATAAAGCAGTAAGCCGTACTCACTGGTGGAGATGTGAATCTTCTTAGGAATAAAACATTAGCCTATATGACACTTAACAAAATGAGCACGTTATCGTCAGAAGGCTCAGGTACTAGGTCCTTATGAACATGACGTTACAAAAGCAACATTGTTTCAGGAATACTGAGAAACAAAACAATCGTAAACAGGTTTTGTTGTCACTGCTCAATAAGCAACAGTCACTGTAGTTACAGTCCTTTTGAACATCTGTTCGCTTGCAGACTGAAACTCGACTCGACGTACCTAAACCTCCGGAGGCAGAATGGGCAGTGTGTATGAACGGGACACCCACGCAACACACAAGGTATTGTTCTGTAGTTAATTTGGGAACACAGTAAAATATTCAAAACAATGCTGACAACAGTTACTAAAATCTGTCGCTGTTATGACCCACTAAAAAGAAACCGCATACATCTGCCATTTAGACCTTTAAAAACAAGTCGCGTAAGGCGAAATTACTACATTTAGTCAAGCTGTGGAACTCACAGAATGAAACTGAACGTAGTCCGCCGCTAGTGCAAAAGGCAGTGAAAGTGACGAGCCTGTTTGGCGCGGCAGCGGTTGCGCTGTGCTTCATAGCACGCTTTACTGTACCTCTCTTCGTTTTAACTTTCTGAGCGTGTTTTAATCCAAACATATCATATCTATATGTTTTTGGAATAAGGAACCAACAAGAAATAAGATGAAATAGTTTTTAAATCGATTTCGGACATTTAATTTTGATCATAATTTTTATATTTTTAATTTTCAGAGCTTGTTTTTAATCCAAATATAACATATGTATATATATATGTTTTTGGAATAAGAAAATGACGAAGAATAAAATGAAATTGTTTTTGGATCGTTTAATAAAAAAAATAATTTTAATTACAAGTTTCCGATTTTTAATGACCAAACTCACTCATTAGTTTTTAAGCCACCAAGCTGAAATGCAATACCAAACCCCGGCCTTCGTCGAAGATTGCTTTGCCAAAATTTCAATCAATTTGATTGAAAAATGAGGGTGTGACAGTGCCGCCTCAACTTTTACAAAAAGCCGGATATGACGTCATCAAAGGTATTTATCGAAAAAAAGAAAAAAACGTCCGGGGATATCATTCCCAGGAACTCTCATGTCAAATTTCATAAAGATCGGCCCAGTAGTTTAGTCTGAATCGCTCTACACACACACACAGACACACAGACACACAGACACAGACACACACACACACACACACACCCACACACACACACACACACACACACACACACACACATACACCACGACCCTCGTCTCGATTCCCCCTCTGTGTTAAAACATTTAGTCAAAACTTGACTAAATGTAAAAAATGACACTTACAGTATTTGGTTCGTAGAACCCATTAAACTGTTCTGAAGAACGAGTAGATATTTCGTTCCACTGACAAGAAAAAGTTGCTCGTTTTACATTTTTGATGGGATTATAGTTGGTTTGATTTTAACGGCAAATATTTGCATTTGTAACTTAAAATTTCCCTCGTCCCTCAAATAAGAACTATCAACATCAAGCCTCATAACAATGAACAGAATAGAAAAAGGACAATCTTTTGGTTCACATGATGGCTTACACGTAAGTAAAGTATCATTCACTGGGTAACTCCATTCATTGTTGCATTTTATATCCATTTCTATCCATTTCTATCCATTTTTATCCATTTTTATCCATTTCTATCCATTTCTATCCATTTCCACTCGAAGATTCACCATCAATTTTGAGCAGACAGAACGCGACATTCCCGTCCTCGTTGACTTTCGCCTGCAGTACGGTTACTCCGTGAACACTGTTGTGGTGGTCAGTAAAGTGGATGGGACATGGGCGGCGGAGGTTCGCCACAACCACATGTCCCCTTTTCCTGTGGCTGTCAACCAGACTTGTCAGGTGGTGGTCAAGGCAGTGTCCCTTTTCGACGTGCAGGTCAGTCTTCTGTATACCTACGCTTTTATTTATTGGTGTGCATTTTACGCATTCAGCAGCTATGCATATCAAGTATACCGGCCCCCGTGGCGCAGTGGTTAGCGCGTCGGACTGCGGGTCGGGAGATCGTGGTTCGAATCCCATAAGGGGTGCGTGGGTTTTTCGAGATTCGGTCGGCTCCTACCCAGAGTGGAAGTGCTAACGTTCCAATGGGAAGGCTTGGATCACACAGCCGAGTGTCATTCACTTCACGAATGCGATTGACTCAGAAAGCGCAAAAATAAACAAGTCGCGTAAAGCGAAATGACTCCATTTAGTCAAGCTGTGGAACTCACCAAGAATGAAACTGAACGCACTGCATTTTTTCACAATGACCGTAGTCCGTAGAAGGCAGTGAAATTGACGAACCTGTTTAGCGCGGTAGTGGTTACGCTGTACTCAATAGCACGCTTTTCTGTACCTCTCTTCGTTTGAACTTTCTGAGTGTGTTTTTAATCTAAACATATCATGTCTATATGTTTTTGGAATCAGGAAAACGATTTCGGAAATTTTCATAATTTTTATATTTTTAATTTTCAGAGCTTGTTTTTAATCCAAATATAACATATTTATATGTTTTTGGAATCAAAACATGATAAAAAATAAAATAAAAGTAATTTTGGATCATTTTACAAACAAAATAATTTTAATTACAATTTTCAGATTTTTAATGACCAAAGTCATTAATTAATTTTTAAGCCTCCAAGCTGAAATGCAATACCGAAGTCCGGCCTTTATCGAAGATTGCTTGGCCAAAATTTCAATCAATTTGATTGAAAAATGAAGGTGTGACAGTGCCGCCTCAACTTTTACAAAAAGCCGGATATGACGTCATAAAAGACATTCATCGAAAAAAAAAAACATTTCCGGGGATATCATACCCAGGAACTCCCATGTAAAATTTCATAAATATCGGTCCAGTAGTTTACTCTGAATCGCTCTACACACACACACGCACAGACACACACACACTCGCACAGACAGACACACACAGACACACACAGACACACACACACAGACACACACACAGACACACACACAGACACATACACCACGACCCTCGTCTCGATTCCCCCTCTATGTTAAAACATTTAGTCACTAGAGGAATACCCGGCTTCGCCGGGTGAATCGCGAGACAGAAACAGACAGCGTGGCGGTTCACCACAATCACCTTTGAAGACGAAGTCCTCTCAAACGGGATTGAGAATTTTAGAGCTTATTTCTAAGCCCTATATTATCTGTTATGGCTTCTCAAATGCCAGAACATACAGACAGACAAAAGCCGCCAGACCCCATCACAAACAGAACTCTACAATCCACAGGTGTTGCCTCCACACACACACACACACAGACACAGAAGCCGTATATATCTATCTATATAATTATATAAATATATAGAGATAGATGACAAAGGATTTTTTGATAAATAGATTCGACTTTTGCACTTTTACAGTGAGGACAACTTACGGGTACATGCAAGGAAAGCCCACAACTTCTAAGGCGAACAACTCTGCAGAGTCTGCTGTGAAGGGCGACGGTAGTCTCCCTGTCACACTCTACCACCTTTGAATGAACTTTGTCCCCAAAGTTCCGAACCATGGACCCGCCAAGCTTAGGTCCCTCCCAGGTGGAATGGGAACAGCACGAAAATGATTCAGTGGCCTGACCATTTCATGTCGAGTCTCATCGCTGTCGACGTCGCCAAATGTAATCGAGTGCCGAAACACCAAATCATATTTGAAGCCAAAGTCCACTCAAATGGGATTGAGAATAACTGTTATGGCTTCTGGAAGGAAGGCCTAAACATACATACACACCGGAGCCGCCAGACCACATCACAAACAGAACTCTACAATCCACAGGTGTTGCCCATACACACGCACTAACACACACACGTACCTAAAGTGTGGATGGTTACCTAAGAGGCGGCACTGGGTGTAGTGCCTTTCTAGTGCACTTGCACTACAACAGCACTGGGTGCAGTACTCGCTCCGGCATCGAAGAATTTTGCACTAAAAAATGCACAAAATTTGACCTATTTCGTCGCCTATAGAGGACGGAAAGAATGTCATTTTGAACATTGTTATGACATTCTTTCCGTCAAAAAAGTCAATTTAACGGTGTTAAATGAAGCGACCATCCACACAATTAGGTTGCCATCCAGAGTTTAGGTTGCCATCCACGTGTGGATGGTTGCCTTATGGTGATTTAGGCAACCAAACCTGTGGAAACATGGGTACACACACACACACACACACACACACACACACACACACACACACACACACACACACACACACACACACACACAGAGAAGCCGTATATATATATGTAGAGATAGATGACAGTGTATTTTTCGCGTGGCTATAAATTGATTCGACCTTTTCACTTTTACAGTAAGAACAACTTACGGGTGCAAGGGAAGCGTTCTGGACAGTACTGTGACATTCTAAAAATAGTAACGAAGTAACGGGAATATGGATTGACGCCACACGAAGGAAGGGAGATAAACGCTGAAAACACTGGAGAAGATAAAGAGAAAAACCAAAATCGGTCCCAGGTGGAATGGGAACAGCACGAAAATGATTCAGTGGCCTGACCATTTCATGTCGAGTCTCATCGCTGTCGACGACGCCAAATGTAACCGAGTGCCGAAACATCACAATCATATTTGAAGCCGAAGTCCACTCAAACGGGTTAGAGAATAACTGTTATGGCTTCTGGAAGGAAGGCCTGAACATACAGACAAACCAATGCCGCCAAACCACATCACAAACAGAACTCTACAATCCACAGGTGTTGCCCACACACACACACAAACACACACACACACACACACAACACACACAGAGAGAAGCCGTATATATATATGTATATCTATATCTATAAATATATAGAGATAGATGACAGTGTATTTTTCGCGTGGCTATAAATTGATTCGACCTTTTCACTTTTACAGTAAGAACAACTTACGGGTGCAAGGGAAGCGTTCTGGACAGCGCAGTGACATTCTAAAAATAGTAACGTAGTAACGGAAATATGGATTGACGCCAGACGAAGGAAGGGAGATAAACGCTGAAAACACTGGAGAAGATAAAGAGAAAAACCAAAATCGGTTCAGCGGTGCGCGCTGAGAGCACTTGTTTAAATATCTCATCGATGAGGTTGTGTCCGGGGTGTAGCTGAAAACGGTCTCCAAATTTGAAAAAGATCCACCGAGAACTTTGGCCATGCATCGCGGACACACACACACACACACACACACACACACACACACACACACATACACACACACACACATACACACACACAGACAGACAGACAGACAGACAGACACAAGTCGTATATATATAGAAAACTTGACTAAATGTAAAAAGAAAAAAAAAAAAAAGCTATGCATATCAAGTGATTCAGCTATTTTCCGATGATATCAATACATCGAGTCTGATCAAGGAGAACTAAAGTATCATAAATATAAAGAGAATTGTGTTTTTTGTTGATGAAACATCTCCTTCCCCGTTGATTTGCCTCAAGTTATTCAATGACAGTGTGGTCAGGAAAATAACTACAGCAAGCTTTGTTTTATTTTCTTGTTCTTTTTTTTGTGGGGTGGGGGGGAGGGGGGTTGGTGATGGGGCTGTTAATGGCTATCACTCAAATTGTATCTATCATTTTCATTGTTTTATTGTATGCTTTTACTCCTTCCGTGACTGCAGATATTTGTGGACGGAGCTTACATCGGCAACTACACAACGCCCATCAGCATGGACAAGGTGGCCACAGTTCTTGCTAAAAGGGATGTGGATGTCCACATGCTTGACCTGTGGTGCAGCCAGTGACACATACAGCAACCGATTCAAGACACAGCATCAGCAAAAATCGTTCGCAATAACATTTGCATAAGAACTTAGAGAATTTCAGTAATACAATTTAAGTCTTTGCTTATCTGATAAACAAAGGGAAATAAGCGCGCTAAATGCATACGACATGTGCAATAGAGTAAGCGAGAGTTTTTTGGAACAAGCCTTCTAGCACCTGGGATTGAAATGAACAAGCGACTTTCATCCTCCATGGCTTTGCAACTATACTGTTTGTTTTTTTCTACATTTTCTGTTTTCTCCGGCTGTCTGATGCTGAAGTATCGTCATAGGGTCATAACAATATCAGCTAAGGAATATGTGTCGATCACATCCTCGCTCATTGCTCTCATACATTTTATCTGCGTGAATATACTTCGCAAAACGATGAAAGTGGTCGGTGAAGGAGTATATGTCGAGAAAGACAATATTTTTTAACAATATGAAATACATATTTCATCCAAGAGCAAGATAACAATGTCATGAAATCTGTCTGTCTCCAGTATTGACAATGAAGTGGTAACTATTCCAGGATATAATTATATGTGTAATCGTATTTAGTGAAAGTAAATGAAATATGTGTACGCTAGAATGATAGACTAAGCATCTCATGGGATATAAGTGGCTAATTCGCCAAGTAAAATCATCAGCAAAATAGAATCCGTGACAGTATCCGGAAAGGAAATGTGGCGATATCAACAACAGAAGAACTTAAGGTAGCATCAACGACAATAGAACTTTGGTGATAGATGAATCATCAGTGAACAGATTTCAGCAAAGTCATCAGTCACAGCTTTCAGCAACATAATGAGTAAACTTTGACTCTCGGAGACACTATCAGCATAAGAATTTGTTTTACAAAATTGGCAAACAAATCGTGAGGAACAAAATGACTTCAGGAAACCCTCAACCACACAATTTATTTAATGTTATCAGCAAGATAACATAAGTAACCATTACAAGAAAAGAAAATAAGTGACAGTGCCACACATCACAGTGGCAGTAATATTTCAAAGGGTGAATAAAAGTCGAAAAAGTCATTGACGACATAAGCAGCAAAGTCAACTTTGAATAACATGTCAGACCAAGGTATAAGAATAAGAACTTGATATAAAGAATCTAAATGCATGATAACGAGGAGAACGTAAGTATTATCATTATTAACCATTGAGAGAATTTCAGTAAACAACATCTGTAAAAGAACTGTAGTAAAAGTGTATATGTCGTGCCGAATTCACGGAATTGCCGAATTCGCGTAATCGGCAACATTTTTGCCCATTTCGCGTAATCGGCAAAACGCTGCCTATTACGCGAAATCGGCAGCATTTTGCCGAAAATGCGTAAAGGCTCCTAAAATGTGTCAAATTCGCAAAAGTGACAGCCAGTCTATTACTTTTCTTTGTCACCAGAACATTGCATTAACATTGCTTTACCTTCCTATTGTGGTTTTATGGTCTGTGTTGGTCTGTGTCCAGCATAACTCCGGTAATGCACGAAAACTACACTTTTTGCCATAACTTGCGATAACTTATCGACTATTGCAACATTTATCCATTCGAGTATCTAGCTGTCTAAGTGTAATGACACCCCAGGCATTTGAGAACTTTAAAGCCCAAAACGGGCTGCCGATTTCGCAAAATGGGCAAATTTTACAAGCCTTTACGCGTTTTCGGCAAAACGCTGCCGATTTTGTGTAATGGGCAGCGTTTTGCCGATTACGTGAAATGGGCAAAACTGTTGCCGATTTCGCAAATTCGGCAATTACGTGAATTCGGCACGACATATGCAAAGCAAAATAGGCAAAATCATCAGCAATGGTACGTCGATTTGCTAGAGCTCTACATATGCACAGAATAAAATACTGATATTGCACATTCTTACTCATTTTTTATGCGATCGTAACTTTGTCTGTGTGTGCGTGTGTGCGTGTGTATGTCTGTGGTAGAAACTTGACTAAACACCGAAATACTCATTTCACCTGGTTATTTTTCAAGCACCATCTTCAAAATATTGAAGCAAAGATCAACATTGTGTCGGCATGTGTGTAGTTAAAGGGTGTATCCAAAGAAAACGGGTGGTGGGGGGGGTTTGAAGGGGTACAAGCAGTTGACTGGTTTCTGTGTGTGTGGTATGTAGACCAGGTCAGGTGTCAAGACCAGGTCAGGGGTCGCGCGAAGGATTGTGGTATAGATTCACTTCTCCAGTTCTCACTTCTGCATTCGCCGATTCGGGGAAGACGATTTCATGTTGTTCGGTTTCTAGGCTCCAGAAAAGTAAATAAAGAAGCTACCAAACGGCAAAGGGAGATTTCCTGCAATTTGATCTGCACAGCGTTTTTCCAATGTCCACGCGAGGAAGAGCTGTCGAAAGCGCAGTGTCGATCTGGCAGCCGTATCCCGGTAAGTACAGAGACAGATCTAGTGTCTCCCACTCTGATAACGTGTCACCTTGTAGCTACTGTTAATCCGTTTTGTTTTAATTTCTTTTTATTTCAACAGACACGGATGTCAAACACAGTGCTAGGCAGTCACCTCTAGTGAAATGAGTTGATCTAAAGTGCTTGTAATGTTTGGATGTCTTTAATTGTTCGTGGTTCGATTTATGTGAATTTTAAGACTTGCAGTAGAGTCTCAAGTTAAGTTTACTCTGCCCGAAAAAAACTGTCCATCATTTACTTGAACATGCAGATATATAAGGAAACGGAATAAATCTGTTCTCAAAGTCAAAATGATCACGAATTTTTCCTCAGATTCAAAACATACACTGTCAAGTGTCATGGTTTTGTCTGTGCAATTTAGTAAGTCTTACCTTGCAACAACTTCCTTGAACTTGAAAGACAGTTTTTGAATGCTAGATCTGTATGGCGTTTCATTCCAGACTCGATTATCTCTTTGATTGTACTGTTTGCTGTTTACGCACTATCATGATTCGCTATGTAACGTTTGGTAAGCTTACCTTGCAACAGCTTTCTTGTCTTTGTTGGCATTTTCTTTCAAGGCAGTACAACGTAAGATTAGATTCTTTCGGACAGAAGGTAGTATGTGAGTTTTGAGACAACGACAGTCGTCCAAAGAAAGCTTGCTGTGGCATTTGTTTGTAAATAATGGTATATGTGTCACAGTGATTCTGTATTTTTCTGCGGTTGATGTGGTTTCTTTTTTCCTCTCTTCTTTTTTCCCTCCTGAGTTGATCGTTATCATTTAAACAAGACCCTCAGAGAGTACCTCCGTTGCTCCTTAAAATGGAATGTGAATAGTGTGTTGGTTGTGTTGACCGTCAGAATTATTTTAAGAACCAGGCTGCTGCAGTCAGTTGACATGTTTCGCATATTGTAGGGTTACCATGCTGCATAGGTAAAGTGGCTTGTATAACCTGACTATTCTGTTTCAAAACACTGTTTATATTTGTGTAGGTTGTAGTCATCATAACTAATCGCATTTTGCCATTTGTTTCAGAAAGGAGGTTAACCTACAAGATCGACGCTATGTCAGATATGCCTCAGCCACATGAAGACTTCCGAATTTAGATCCACTCGGCATGGTGACAAGTCTTGATGAAAAGTATGGGACTGAGGACAGCAGTGCAAAAAGTGGCCACATGGCAGGTACCTATTGCTTAGTGTCTGCAGTGCAAAAGACAGATAAGCTGATGGTAGATTTGC
Organism: Littorina saxatilis; assembly: GCF_037325665.1. Lineage (NCBI taxonomy): Eukaryota > Metazoa > Mollusca > Gastropoda > Littorinimorpha > Littorinidae > Littorina > Littorina saxatilis. The sequence goes on along the minus strand of NW_027127777.1, from coordinate 27,770 downwards.
AAATGAACACAGTGTCTTCTATACTGCTGATTTACGACGGGCAAGCAACAATTATGCCGCTGATGCAGTTTAAATGTGTGTCTGTGTGTACGTGCGTGCTTGTGCGGTTTTGTCACGGTATGTTTGTGTGTGTGTGTGTGTGTGTGTGTGTGTGTGTGTGTGTGTGTGTGTGTATATGTGTGTGTGTGTGCGTGCGTGTGTGTGTGTGAGTAAGTGAGTGTGTGTGTGTGTGTGTGTGTGTGTGTGTGTGTGTGTGAGGATTGCACAAGATCTCCTTCAAGGACAACTGCACCAACAACAAATACACAGTCATTTTATCTGTTTGCCTTCTTTTGAAAATTGTACATGGAGTTGATATCATTATGATGCGTTAGTTTTAACTGTGTGTGTGTGTGTGTGTGTGTGTGTGTGTATGTGTGTGTGTGTGTGTGTGTGTGTGTGACGGAGTGAGTGAGTTTGTGTTACTGTTTGTTGATTTCTTACGGGAGCCTTGAAGGCTTCGCCTCTTGTTATGTTAGTCTTAGGCTTGGATTATATGGAGTACAATTTAAGTCTCATAAACCCATCGATGTAAACTAAACTTTCAATCTAGTATACTCATAGGAAAAAGTTAGGGACCACTTACGCAAACAAACACAGCTTCCAAACCACCAAACAAAATTGAATCAAATTTGTAACATGTTTAATTCATTATCTCTGCGATCCTTTTCCAAAATATGGTGACATTTCATTCAGGCATTACGAGTCAACAAGCTCTGAAAGAACATGGGGGTCAAAAACAAATTTGCAAGTTCCGAACAGTTCAGTAATGGGTGTGTCCGCCGCGTTTTGCGATGCCTTCTGCAGTCCTGTTCCGCATCGAGTTTACCAGCTTCCTGCAGAAGGCCTGAGGAATGGCCTGCCATTCGATTTGCAGGAACTGAAGCAGTTGCTGCAGGTTCCTTGGGGTGGGTGGTTGTTCCTCACTCGCCTGTTCAGCTCATCCCACAGGTGCTCGATGGGGTTGAAATCAGGGCTGCAGGCCGGCCAGTTCATCCTGGTGACACCAGCCTGCTGGATGAAGTTGTTGACCAGCCTCGCTCTGTGAGGTGTCGCGTTATCGTCCTGGAACACAGCCTGCACACCAATCTGGTGTACAGCGGGTAAAACCTAAGGGGCGACAATCTCATCTCTGTTGCGCTGGCCCGTCAGGTTGCCAACACTGTGGTAGAGGGGGGTTCTGTGTCGAAAACTGAAGGCCCCCCACACCATGATGGAGCCCCCGCCGAAGGCCACCCTCTCCTGCACCAGACCGTTGTTGTACCGCTCACCCTGACGCCTCCACACACGAGCCCGACCGTCATGATGGTGCAGATTAAAGCGGGACTCATCGCTGAACAGCACATCGGCCCATTGCTGGCGTGTCCACCTGGCATGGTTGTGACAGAACGCCAAACGAGCCTGGCGATGAGCTGCTGTCAGTCGTGGCCGTACAGCTGGACGACGTGATTGCAGGCCAACTTCGTGCAGGCGTTTCCGGATGGTTTTCGTGCTGACGTTGGTGTTTGTTGCCACTCTCAGCTGGCCCCTGATGATGTTTGCAGTGGTGCCTCGCTGCTGCAGAGCTTGTCTTCTGATGAAGCAATTTTCACGCTGTGTTGTCTTCTTAGGCCGTCCTGACCTGGGCATCTCCAGAACGCTGTTGGTGGCCTGGAACTTCTGATGCAGCCTGACCGCGACAGAATGGGACACTCCAAGTCGTCTGCCCACTTCTCGCTTGCTTACGCCGTCGTCTTGCAGCCATGCGATGGCCCGGGCTTTGTTGAAGGTGGTCACCTTTCTTCTGGGAGGCATTGTGAGAAGATGGTGGCTAGCGGAAAATCGCGGGGCTATAAAGCCTAACTGGTGACAACAGTTCACACTCAACACATCCCCCCCTGCACGTGCATAACGAATTTTTCATCTTTCCCGCCCAGGCTTGCCCACGCGCCAGCGTAAAAATGGTCCACATTTTGCAGTTTGGCAGTTTCTGTCTCGTGCCCTAGCCAGGCCTCCGTGGATCCCGAGCAAGTTTCCTGCTAACACAGCATTGCTCACCCACTGGTGTGTACGGCCTGACAGCCATTTGGTTTTATAAACTTAGGAACAAGGAGTTTGGCACAGATGAAGTCAGCTGGTTTTTTCAAGGGCGGTCCCTAACTTTTTCCTTTGAGTATATCATATATACAATTTACGACGTGTGCAATATAAAACAGTACGTCAATGTTATAAGATAAGATAAATAAGATCAAATTCCAAAACCAATTGATAGACCGACATGGTGATATGAATGAACCTAAACAGAACCTCATTCATGTCTTGTTCCTTTGTATGTCTGTCATGTCTGGATGCGGATGTAAGCGTGAACAAGCAATGGATTCATACAACGATATTGAGACCACACCCGGGTTCCATGTTGGGCAGAAGTAGAAGTGTATTTATTCTTCTCTATTCCACAAGAGCTCCCCAAGTGCAACAATCAAACATGGCAATGAACACAGATAAGGAGTTGTCTCCCATAGACCATTAGCTTATCGTTTTTATTTTATTATTATGGGGAGCTTATAATATATAGCGCGAACCACAACTGTGCTCTCCGCGCTTTACATATTAATTTCTGCCGTTTGAAATGGAATTTTTTACAGACAGACAGACAGACATTTTTTACACACAATATATAACGCATTCACATCGACCAGCAAACTTCAAGCCTATTAGGCGAACATTCACCTTTCACGGCCTATTATTCCAAGTCAAACGGGTATTTGGTGGACATTTTTATCTATGCCTATACAATTTTGCCAGGAAAGACCCTTTTGTCAATCGTGGGATCTTTAACGTGCACACCCCAATGTGGTGTACACGAAGGGACCTCGGTTTTTCGTCTCATCCGAAAGACTAGCACTTGAACCCACCACCTAGGTTAGGAAAGGGGGGAGAAAATTGCGGCCTGACCCAGGGTCGAACACGCAACATCTCCCTTTCTTTTATAAGTTAAAAGAATCAACTTTATAAAAGTCATAATTCTGTTAACTCCTTTTTACGTAAGTTCAACTGTAACTTAAATGTCTTCCTGGCTTTTACCATAATCTTACTCAAATAATATTCAAAGCGTAGATCTTCAAGTTCAACGCACGCACATACTCTTGTCAGTGTACAGTCTCTAGAAATTGTCATTAACAGTCAGTATAATATTCGATTATCTTTCTTTACTTTATTTGGTGTTTAACGTCGTTTTCAACCACGAAGGTTATATCGCGACAGGGGAAGGGGGGAGATGGGATAGAGCCACTTGTCAATTGTTTCTTGTTCACAAAAGCACTAATCAAAAAATTGCTCCAGGGGCTTGCAACGTAGTACAATATATATGACCTTACTGGGAGAATGCAAGTTTCCAGTACAAAGGACTTAACATTTCTTACATACTGGACTAAAATCTTTACAAACATTGACTATATTCTATACAAGAAACACTTAGTAAGGGTAAAAGGAGAAACAGAATCCGTTAGTCGCCTCTTATGACATGCTGGGGAGCATCGGGTAAATTCTTCCCCCTAACCCGCGAGGGGGATTTTCGATTATACTTGCATACAGTTAACAATTAAACTTGAACTGAAGATCCTTGAATTCTGCTGAAGAATACCGAAATCTGGATACCATCCAACACACAGAATAACTAAGCACTTTGCAATCATTGCAAAATTAGCTACACAGATTTGCTTTCACAGCAACACAAAATCACTCCTGCAGGAATCGGGCAGGTTTCACTACTGCTCTCCCACTGCGAGTGTGGTATCCGCCTGAAGATGGCTGATGCGCTGTCGGCTCATCTGGAGGTGGAGATTCATCTGGCGCTGGTGTTGGCGTCTGCTGTGGCTCTGGTGAATGACGTAGCGCATCAGGAACGATGACTGGACCTGATGTGTTGTTGGTCTCACCGGCACTGTCGTTGGAGCTTCTGTAGCGCAGGTGTCTTCTGTTGCGTCGAAGAGGTCCCTTGTCTGTCTGTACCAGGTAGGATCTCGGCGCGACCATCTTCGTCACCTCGCCAGGCAGCTTCCATCCTTTCTCACCATCGTGTTTGATGAGAACTGGGTCACCGGGTTGAAGTTCCGGCAACTGCTGTGCACCGCGATGTCTATCGTGGTGAAACTTCTGTTTCGCTTTGAAGGCCTCGTCCTTCACTCGTAGCTGGTCATGGTTGACTGTACGCGGAGTGAAGTTTGTAGGAAGCGACGGTAACGTTGTCCGTAGCCGCCTCCCGAACGCAAGCTCGGCTGGGCTCGCGCCTAGCTCTAGAATTGGCGTTGCTCTGTACGTCAGAAGAGCAAGAAAGATGTCATCTTGCCTGAGGATAGCTTTGGCGGTATCCACTGCTCTTTCCGCTCCCCCATTGGCCTGCGGAAATCGTGGACTACTCGTCTGCTGCTGAAAGTTCCAGTCTGATGCACATTTTCGGAATTCTTCAGATGTAAACTGTGTGGCATTGTCCGAGACTACTGATTCTGGAATCCCGTGGTGTGCAAATGAGTTCTTCATCTTGCAGATAACGGCGTAAGCTGTGGTACTCGACAGATATGCTATGTCAATGTATCTCGAGTAGTAGTCTTTCATGACAAGGTAGTGTTTTCCCTGAAACTCAAGTAAGTCTACACCGATCTTCTGGAAAGGACGATCAGGTAACTCTGTTGGCAAGAGTGGTTCACTCGGTTGCGACGGTCGTTTCTCGAGACAATGTTTACATGCCGCGACTCTGTCCTGAATGTCCTTACTGATGCGTGGCCACCACACTGATTGGTTTGCCCGCTCTCTGCACTTATTTATTCCTTGATGTCCATCGTGGATTCTGTCGAGAATCTCTTCGCGCATGGAAAACGGAATAACAATACGATCACTTTTGATCAAAAGTCCATCACAAACACTGAGCTCCCCTCGGATTGTGAAGAGGTCTCTTGCTGCAAGCATCACATCTTGCTTGTACTCGGGCCAGCCTGCAACAGTGTAATCGAAGGCAGTCTTGAGGTTGACGTCCTTGGCCGTCTCTTCTCGGATCTGTTTCAGCCATGAAGCATACACTACGCTTACGTGTGAACTGATGTCTTCCGTGTGACTAGTATCTGCTTCTGTTGATGCTGGACTACGTGAGAGTAAGTCTGCTACGACCATATTCTTTCCTGCAGTGTACTCAGCGATGGGCTTGTATCTCATGAGCCTCATCAACATCCGTTGACAGCGTAGTGGAGTTTCTGACAAGTCTTTGTTGTTTATCAGGGTGACTAGAGGTTTGTGGTCTGTGATGAGTCTGAACGTATCTAATCCCATGAGAAATTTGTCAAATTTCTCGCAGGACCACACTGAAGAAAGGCACTCTTTTTCTATTTGTGCGTATCGTGTTTCTGTTTGTGAAAGTGTTCGTGAGCAAAACGCAACTGGTCGAAGACCTTCTTCATGCTCTTGCAACAGGACACCTCCGATGCCATAGGAACTTGCGTCAGCGCTTACGACTGTTGGTTTCGTCGGATCGAAGAACGCTAGTGTTGGCGCTGAAGTCAGTAGCTCCTTAAGCTGCTGACCGCACACTCTGAGGTTCTCTCTCCAGGGACTTTCATCACTATTCACTGAGTCAATGAAATATTCCTGTGGTTTGCTTAAACTTTCACTAGTTTCACTTTCATTCTGAGAGTTGACTCGACTAACAGTCTTGGACTTGCAACACCTTGCAAAATTTGAAAGTTGTTGACACTTGTGGCATTTCTTTCGTTTAGCCGGACACTCAGAGTCTTTGTGTACAGTACCACACTTAGTACACTTCTTCTTGTCATTCCAGGCACCTGTGTGTCTTGGGTTTGTGTGTTTCTTGAACTTCCATTTCTGGTCTCTGTTTGTGGAATCAACTGAAGCTGTAGCACCACTAGTACTCTGTCTCTGCTCTTTGAGCTGCTGAGTCACTTGTTCGTGCTGTCTTGCAATCCTCATAGCTTTTTGTAGATCTAGATAACTCTCCAGTTGTAGCTTTAGTGACAGTTCTTTGTCTACAACACCAAGCACTAACCTATCTCGAATCGGGGTTTCTTTCTCAGCAAACTCAGCGTATTCAGATAGATCGTACAATGCTCGTATGTACTGTTCGACACTCTCTTCTTCCTTCTGTTCACGTCTGTGAAATTTGGCGCGCTCATGTATGACGTTTTTCTTTGGCAGAAAGTACTCATTGAACTTTCCCAGCACTACGTACGTCATATTTCTTGCTATCTTCTGCATTCAGGTTAAACTGCGAGAATATTTCTCTGCCTCATTACCCATACTATAGATGAGTGAACTGACCTGAATTTATCCATCTTCTTTCATCAACTTTGATGCTGCTCGATAGCGTCCGAAGCGTTGGCGCCATTCTGCCCAACCGACCGGTCTCACAAAGTCAAAGTTTGCAGGTGGTTTGAACGCCATCTCTACTCACTATGTACTTGACCCCACTTCTGACACCATGTCTTGTTTCTTTGTATGTCTGTCATGTCTGGATGATGATGATGGAACTTTATTTTTCAAGAATAGAGGTTTAAGGCGACGCCTTTTCTTACAACCGGTCCTTACTTCTGATACAAATGTCTAATACATGATAAATAAGTAAAGCAACATGACAAATAAACAAATTAAACGAACGACCCAGCAAACAATCGACAAGTAAGCACAAAATGACAAAGTAAGTAACATACAAATCAAAAGCGAAACATGCAACATGTTAATTGAGGTTACACATGTAAAGTGATCGACGGTAAAATTCACACAATACCAACGTTTACACTAATGCTTACAATGATTATATGGTGTAAATGATGATGATGATGATGATGATGATGATGATGATGATGATTTGATGATGATAATGATGATGATGATGTTGATGGAAAATCACAACATAAATTCCACATAATACATGTAATAAAGAACATATTTTTGTAATTCATAAAGCTTTGCCAATTGTTGACAGCTACTTGCACATGTTAAGACTAGTAGCCATCTAGGTAGACATATAATGATTATGCAGAGCTTGTTTAAAACTTGTTAGTGAGGTTAATGATCTTATTACAGACGGAATGGAGTTCCACACCATAGAGCCAGAGAAGGCTTGACTAGTTTTGAACAAATCAATCCTGGGTATTGGTGGTAGAAAATTGATAGACCCGTACCTTTCGGTGACTCTGTGAAATAGGTCCTGAATATAGTTGGGCACTTCGCCATGATATACTTTGTACATCATTACAGTCTTATTAAACTGTAACTGTTTAACTAGCGGCAGGTAGTTTAGATTCTTTAACTTCAAATCAGCTGATAATTGTGGACCATTTAACATGATTTTAGCTGCCCGACGATGTAGAGAGTTTAACTTTTTCATGTGAATATCAGAGACGCCATCCCAAAGAGTTGATGCGTAATTAATATGGGATAAGATGTGGGCATAATAAAATAGTTTTAGTGTTGCGATATCGACATATTGCTTTAACTTTGATAGCAGAAACAAATTCTTGGATACTTTTTGACAAATATAATGTACATGAGATTGCCATTTTAATTCTTGATCGACTATCACACCCAAAACACGATGTTCCGTTACCTGCTGAACAGGTTGTGATTCCAGAGAAAGATTTAACTTAAGAGGTCGTGACTGGTGTTTTTGTCTTGTTGTAATAATCATGCTTTTTGTCTTCCCTGGGTGCACTATCATAAAATTCTGGTTACACCAATTGTTGACTTCATTCAGACTAGACTGTGAGGAAACTTCAATTTCTTGAACAGTCCTACAGTTTGTGTGAAGCGTCGAATCATCTGCAAAAAATTCCGTTTTAACTTTGGAATTAGATATATGAAGGGGGAGGTCATTAATGAATACACAAAACAAAATAGGCCCTAAAACTGACCCCTGGGGGACTCCACTTCTTACACACCCTTTGGGAGAGGTTCCACAGTTTAGAGATACAGTCATACTGTGTTCTGTTAACAAGATAGGATTTAATAAAGGATGAAGACGTTTCGGGATTTCTCACATACAATGTGAGTTTCTGTAAATGTAATGTGTGATCTACAAGATTAAAAGGTTTCTTAAAATCAAGAAATACAACCCCAGTTATGTCTGATCGATGAATTCCCGATAACCAGTTATCACATAGTCATAGTGATGAAAGAACCATACTACAAGAATGCTTTGGACGAAAACCAGATTGAACATTGTGAAATAATTGGCACCTTACCATGCAATGCAGAAGATGCTTCTGGATGTGCTTCGTCAAAGGCTTTGGTAAAATAGGAAGCAATTGAATTTGCCTGACGTTATTAGAGTCAGAAACATATTTTCTCTTGGGAAGGGGAACGACCTTTGTAGTTTTAAGTGCAACAGGAACAATGTGTTGTTCTATGCACAGATTATACACGTGTGTTGGTGATTCCACTATGTACGCTAGGGCCAATTTAGGCAAGGCCGGGAACATTTTATCAGGCCCCATGGATTTGTTTTTCTGAAAGTTTTCTATAAATTTTCCAACTTCATGTACGGCAATAGTTGGGATAGAGAATGAATCTTGTGATTTCAATTTATGAATACAAAATTCTTTTAATCTAAACAACAGGGAGTCCCCACCCTCGACTTCTTCATTTACATTTTTAGATTGTTTCAATCGATCAGCCAAACACAGAAAGTGCTCATGGATGCGGATGTGAGCGTGAACAAGCAATGGATTCGTACAACAATATTGAAACCACACCGGTTCCTTCTTTTTACATTTAGTCAAGTTTTGACTAAATGTTTTAACATAGAGGGGGAGTCGAGACGAGGGTCGTGGTGTGTGTGTGTGTGTGTGTGTGTGTGTGTGTGTGTGTGTGTCTGTCTGTCTGTCTGTCTGTCTGTCTGTCTGTCTGTGCGTGTGTGTGTGTAGAGCGATTCCAGTAAACTACTGGACCGATCTTTATGAAATTTTACATGAGAGTTCCTGGGAATGATATCCCCGGATATGTTTTCCTTTTTTCGATAAATACCTTTGATGACGTCATATCCGACTTTTTGTAAAAGTTGAGGCGGCATTGTCACACCCTCATTTTTCAACCAAATTGATTGAAATTTTGGCAAAGCAATCTTCGACAAAGGCCGGGGTTTGGTATTGCATTTTAGCTTGGTGGCGTAAAAACTAATGAGTGAATTTGGTCATTAAAAATCGGAAACTTGTAATTAAAATTATTTTGTTATTAAACGATCCAAAAACAATTTCATCTTATTCTTCGTCATTTTCTGATTCCAAAAACATATAAATATGTTATATTTGGATTAAAAACAAGCTCTGAAAATTAAAAATATAAAAATTATGATCAAAATTAAATTTCCGAAATCGATTTAAAAACAATTTCGTCTTATTCCTTGTCGGTTCCTGATTCCAAAAACATATAGATATGATATGTTTGGATTAAAAACACGCTCAGAAAGTTAAAACGAAGAGAGGTACAGAAAAGCGTGCTATGCAGCACAGCGAAACCACAACAGCGCTGAACAGGCTCGTCAGTTTCACTCCGTTTTGCACAAGCGGCGGACTACGGTCATTGTGAAAAAATGCAGTGCGTTCAGTTTCATTCTGTGAGTTCGACTGAGCTTGAGTAAATGTTGTATTTTCGCCTTACGCGACTTGTTTCTTCTTCGGCGTTCCAGGATTTTTGGCCTCAGGTCAGACTTCAAGTTTTGTAGCTTGAATAAAGCTGGTGGTCAGGATCAGGGAGTCTTTGGTGCCCCAGAGTTGCTCCTGCAGTGTGGGCAGAAGTAGAAGTGTCTTTATTCTTCTCTATTCCACAAGAGCTCCCCAAGGGCAACAATCAAACATGGTAATGAACACAGATAAGGAGTTTTCTCCCATAGCTTATCGTTACAATTTCTAACCGCATATTCATTAAATTTCCGAAATCGATTTAAAAACAATTTCGTCTTAATCCTTGTCGGTTCCTGATTCCAAAAACATATAGATATGATATGTTTGGATTAAAAACACGCTCAGAAAGTTAAAACGAAGAGAGGTACAGAAAAGCGTGCTATGCAGCAGGATTTTTGGCCTCAGGTCAGACTTCAAGTTTTGTAGCTTGAATAAAGCTGGTGGTCAGGATCAGGGAGTCTTTGGTGCCCCAGAGTTGCTCCTGCAGTGTGGGCAGAAGTAGAAGTGTCTTTATTCTTCTCTATTCCACAAGAGCTCCCCAAGGGCAACAATCAAACATGGTAATGAACACAGATAAGGAGTTTTCTCCCATAGCTTATCGTTACAATTTCTAACCGCATATTCATTAAATTTCCGAAATCGATTTAAAAACAATTTCGTCTTAATCCTTGTCGGTTCCTGATTCCAAAAACATATAGATATGATATGTTTGGATAAGGAGTTTTCTCCCATAGCTTATCGTTACAATTTCTAACCGCATATTCATTAATCTTTATTACAATTTTTTTTATAAATTCAACTGCAGTATTTTTCTCAAAAACAGGTTCTATATGAGTGTAGATAAAATGCATGTGTATATGTGTGCCAAATATTATGCGATTCTGATGGATGATAATGTTGCTTTAAAACCGTTGCCTAGAAATCAATAATGGCGCTGTTTATGCCAGTTTCCATAGCAACGCCAACGGCAGTCGGTGTGCTTTAGTATTCACGTATTTTTCATTTCTGTTCATAAGTCACTTCAATAACTACCCAGAAAACTAAGTTATTCCATGTATTCTCCAAGTTTAATGTTGGTAATTCTACTGCCTCACATGACCTTAAGTTTCGTTTGGCTGGCAACAATAAAGGTATGTGTAGTCATCTGTGGCATAGTTGTGCAAATATTGTGGCTATTTATATCCTTATCTGCAACAACACGAAAAATCGTAGCTTCTGCAATGCCATGAGTTGCAATGCATCTTTAAAGCTGAAAAATCGTAGCTTCTGCAATGCCATGAGTTGCAATGCATCTTTAAAGCTAAAACATCAAATCTCGCGCATATAAGGAAGTCATATGAACTCAACAAGCTCTTAGTAGCATTGACGTTGTCACGAAAGGCCAACATCGCGGGCGCGACGGATGTAGAGCTCTCTGTTTTACCGTGTCTGTAATACATCCGGTATTGCTGGCAACGCTAAGTTTACGTCTGTGACCTTTCTACTATAGCAATGCTTTGTCTCCTGGTGACGGATGTTCGCTTTTTGTTTGAAGTCCATTACGAACAAACACACAAACACACACTTTGTGTTATAGCGTTGCCTGGGGATTATATGTGTATAGGTGCAAAAGTGATCTTAAAACTGCCCTCTTTGTAGCAGTCAGGCGTTAAAAAAGACGTGGAACATTTTCATACAGGCAACCGACTTGTCCATACAACTCCAAAGACATCAGCTATCTACCATTCCTGTATTGTGTTTTTCTTGTCATTCAACACTGAAAAGAAAAATTCAAACTTTTATGAATGCTGTCTTCGTACTCCATATGACAAGGCATCCAGTTCTATTTTCATTGGTGGAGACATTTGTTTGCTTATGCCGTTACCCTCGTTAATAAAGCATTACCTTCAGTAATCGTATCATACGTTATTCTATCTTCTGATCACATATCTCAGGTTGGACCTTTCGAATGTGCTGTGCTTTAGCCATGAAGGCTTCACCAGTATTGCTGGTGCTGGGCGCCTCTTTACTTTTTTCTACGGACGCGTCTATCACAAAGTTTGCCGAATGGCATCGTCTCATAAATCAGGCAGTCAGTGAATACATCATTTCAACGTCAGCACTATCTGGCATTACATGCGTTCGGGAGTGTATGAAGCACTCCCAGTGTGACTCCTGTGCATATGACAGGGAGTCAGGCACGTGCTACCTACAGGTGGAAACAAACACGACCACTGACACTTCAGTTACCTCAGTAGAGGTGTTTACAGGTAAGGCTGACTAAATTCGTTTGTTGCTAATTTAAATCTGATTTTATTTTTCTGAACACTGTTTTGATAGATATAATGATCAAATTAAAGGTCCTTGTCTACATTTTATACCGAAATCGCCATTTGACCATTAAAATGCAGAGTCTATTATCTACAAATATCAACAATACACCCCCTTTCGATCAGGAAAGACGGAGCCAGTGTAGCCGTTTGAAAATTCATTGTAGTATTCCAGCGTAGTACTCATAGTAGGATATCCTTATTTGGAAAATGCCAAGCGCAAAACTCCTCTCAAATCCCGTGCATTTCGTGCGTTTAAAAAAAAGCGTGGGCAGCGCTCCAGTGTCAAACTTGTTTGGGCGTGGCTATTATAGCATAGTGACATGAATTTGATTGGTCAGTATTTTTAGGCAAAGCACATGTTCTCAGCAAACAGAAAACAAAATGTTGGAAGCGTGAGTCACGCTACCCAAAAATAAAATCTTTTTTTACATATATTTTTTTTCTATAACTTTTTTCCCCATGGTTCATTCATCATCTGACATAACTTTTTATCGAAATCTAACCATAACATTATTGAAAAAAGCAAAAATGTAGACGACCACCTTTAAGAAAAAAATCTTGCTTTCAGACTTTTTGACACATTTTCATTTACATAAAGTTTATGATGCGTTAATTGGACGAATCCCCCCCGCGGGTTAGGGGGAAGAATTTACCCGATGCTCCCCAGCATGTCGTAAGAGGCGACTAACGGATTCTGTTTCTCCTTTTACCCTTGTTAAGTGTTTCTTGTGTAGAATATAGTCAATTTTGTAAAGATTTTAGTCAAGCAGTATGTAAGAAATGTTAAGTCCTTTGTACTGGAAACTTGCATTCTCCCAGTAAGGTAATATATTATACTACGTTGCAAGCCCCTGGAGCAAATTTTGGATTAGTGCTTTTGTGAACAAGAAACAATTGACAAGTGGCTGTATCCCATCTCCCCCCTTTCCCCGTCGCGATATAACCTTCGTGGTTGAAAACGACGTTAAACACCAAATAAAGAAAGAAAGAAAGAAATTGGACGAATCGACGTTTTGATAAGTTGCTAGTGAAAAGATGAATGAGAAAATTAGTGAATCTATGTGTAACTTTTAGGGAATCAATTATTTATCACTGTATTACTTTATTGTTCGTTAGTTTGCTTTAAGTAAGGACGTTTTTCTCGATTTGGGCATAACGTAGTACATGTTTTATTATTCCTCGATTGAAATGGCATTGACGTATATGACAGCATTTGTGCCGTGTACACGTGACCCTGCACGCGATCTTCTAAACATCAGTGGAACCAACATAACCTGGCGTAAGAACGGGTGGAACATAGACGGAGTCGTCATCTGCAACGACGACTTCATGTACATCGGAGACAGCCCAACCTTCCGCTGTTCTGCCACTGGTCAGTGGACTGTAAACCACTGGGAGTGTCGGCAGAGAATCTGGAGGAATCCAAAGGTAAGGCATCGTTAGTCTTTCTTTCTTTCTTTCGTTTTGTCTTTTAGTCTATTTCGTTTGCTTTGCTTCCTAATCTATTTTAACAAGCTTCTTTATACCCTGTGCTTACCTTTATTTTTACTTCTTTCCTTGCTAATTTGTTATTGGTATTAAGCAAGTCGAGTAAGGGGAAAATACAACTATCAGTCAAGCTGTCCAACTCACAAAATAAAACTGAACGCACTGCATTTTTTCAGCAAGACCGTATACTCATCGTCAGTCCACCGCTCTTTGCAATGGCAGTGAAATTGACAATCCAGAATAGCACGGTAGTGGTTGCGCTAAGCAGTATAGCACGCTTTTCTGTATCTCTATTCTTTTTAACTTTCTGAGGTTGTTTTTAATCCAAACATATCATATCATATCCGCCTCAACTTTTATAAAAAGCCGGATATGACGTCATCAAAGACATTTATCGAAACAAATGGAAAAAAACGTGCTTTTTGTGAAAGGTGAGGCGGCACTGTCACGCTCTCATTTTCAGACCAATCTCGTTGAAATTTTGGTCAAGTAATCTTCGACGAAGCCCGGACTTCGGTATTGCATTTCAGCTTGGAGGCTTAAAAATCATTTAATGAGTTTGCTCATTACTGTTGTCATTAAAATCGTAAGTGTGTGTGTGTGTGTGTGTGTGTGTGTGTGTGTGTGTGTGTGTGTGTGTGTGTGTACGTGTGTGTGTGTGTGTGTGTGTGTGTGTGTGTGTGTGTGTGTGTGTGTTTGTTGAAATTCTACCTAATTAGCAATTGATGGTATTCAGAAAACAGCGCTGGAAACTTCGTACCAAATGTAAAACATAATTGCTGACAACAACAAAAGTAAGACTCTAAGACAGATTTGTTGTGGCCACTTTTCTATATTTATTTAATGCGTCACTCTCTATTAAACAAGAGAGTATTTGCTTCTCCGGCGTCATTCAGCTTTCATCTATGCGTAAAATAGGTGATTGGCCCATTATTTTTGTATTTACCGCAATAACATTTGATTTTTTATGATGATGATGACATTGAAAATGTGAGTCCTGTCTCTGTTGTTGAAAAATATGTCTTTGTGTAAGTATTGAGCCTTTGCAGGTACTCGAACGTCTCACTGTTCCCAAAACTCCTGAGCCTGGCTGGACCGTGTGCATGATTGGAACCCCAACGGAGATGTCAAGGTATTTATCGTCTTTCCTTCGATTTACGTAAGACACTGCAGCGACACGAGAATAAAATTAGTTATACTTTTGGGGAACATGTTTTGTTCTCACTCACATATCAAAATGTGTATAGATGGCGACATATCTCTGAGAGAAAAAAATGGTGTCAGTCAAAGCATTAACTCGCAAGACAGCTGACGGCAAAACCCAGTTAATTTGCTTAAATGCCAATGGCCCCGTGCAGCGATTGGTTCTTTTACCAACACCACCACCGCCAATCGACGAACATTTGCTGTGGTTTGTCAAGACAGTACTAAATAATTTGCACCATGTTCTATTTTGACTTAGCCTACATTTGGAACCCTACCTATTTGCTCCGTTTCTAAGTACAGTTTCATTGGGTGTGCTTATTTTCTGTCTTGTTTCGACACGCTCTATGTTAGGTTCAGCGTCAATCTTGCAAGCGGGGATGACATCATTTTCCACGTGGACTTCAGATTCCAATCGCAGATGAGCACAAACACAATTGTGTTTTCGTCGTTCATCGACGGTGCTTGGGGAGGTGCCGACGGACGGCGAAAGTTCTATCCCATGGATCCTTTCCCTGTCATCGTCAACCAAACCGCCAAGATAGTTGTCAAAGCTATCACTCTATCTGATGTGGAGGTTAGCCTAAACATTTACTATTTTCGCTTGGGTCATTAACAAAACAGTTTGTGTCCAATGACAAGGCCAAACAAATATATATTATTATGGTCTGTGGGTTGGTTACTCTTTACTTTAAGTCAAGTTTTGACTAAATGTTTTAACATAGACTGAGAATCGAGAAGAGGATGGTGGTTTGTGTGTGTGTGTGTGTGTGTGTGTGTGTGTGTGTGTGTATGTGTGTGTGTGAGTGTCTTTGTGTGTGGGTGTTTGTGTGTGTGTGTGTGTTTGTGTGTATGTGTGTACGTGTGTATGTGTGTGTGTGTGTGTTTGTGTCTGTGTGTGTGTGCGTGTGTGTGTGTGTGTGTGTGTGTGTGTGTGGTTCTTTTACCAACACCAACACCACCTACCTGCTATTTTCGGCCATATAACCACATAGATTATGCGTTGCAATCTTGATTGTTTTCTTAAACAGTTGTAAGTGTTGAAAGAAGCTTCTTTCATAAACTTTGTATATCTTCTGTCAGGTTTTTGTAGACGGTGCACATATCAGCAACTACACAACTCATCTTAGTGTGGACAAGGTAACCACGGTCTTCGCCAAAGATGATGTTTCAGTGGACATGCTTGACCTTTGGTTTGATCAGTAGCATCATAACAGTTGAACCTGCCTTCGCTTACTTACTTACTGCCCGTTATGCCGGTCGGCATGTGGGGTTGCAACGAAGGACCTCCACTCCTGTCTGTTCTGGCCGAGACTTTAGATGGTACCCCATGTATAGTACAGGGTCTTCACTTCTCCTTCCATCGTTCGTCGCCAGGTGTTCCTGGGTCTGCCTCTTTTATGCCTACCCTCTGATGTCCAGTGAAGCGCAGTCCTAGTGAAATTATCCTACTCTCCTCGCACGACATGCCAAATCCATTTCCACCGCCTTCTCATGACCACCTTTTAATAACGAGAACCTGTAAATGTTGACCCTACAGATCACGGACGATTTTTCTCAATATATAATTCATATTCGCATCGCAACCACCTGACTATTGGTTGGTTAGTCGGTTGATCGCCATGGACAGGTTTGCCTGTGCTATCGAGTTTTGTTTTTTGTCTTACAAAGGAAATCACAACGTTCATTCAGCGCTGACGGATTACTTGTCGATGCGTTTGTATCATTATCTGCATCAGTGTATGACAATGATGCTAATTCTGCAGATCAGCAAAATGATCAAAGTACCTTTTCTATAGATACATATTTACTAAATGACTTGTTTACTGAAGAAGAGGTTAAAATTGCTCTCAGAAACTTAAAAAATAATAAAGCTTGTGGCTTAGACACTATAACAAATGAATTTTTGAAGAATGTTTCAGCAGATCTCTTGTCAGTTATTGCTAAGTTTTTTTAATTTAGTCCTTGTATCCGGCAAAGTACCCGAAGATTGGACTATTGGTGTCATTAAGCCCCTTTTCAAGAATAAGGGTAGTAAGGATGATCCTAATAACTATAGAGGTATTTCCATCCTGAGCTGTTTTGGAAAAGCTTTCACCTGTCTGTTAAACAACCGCCTTACTCATTTTTTTGATGCCAATAACACTATTGGTGAAGAACAAGCAGGTTTTCGCTCCGACCATAGTGTGACTGATCATATTTTTACCCTGAATGCTATAATAGACTTTTTCCTGTCTAAAAAGAAGAGATTGTACTGTGTTTTTGTTGACTATGAAAAGGCTTTTGACCTTGTTAACCGCTCCTTTTTGTGGCAGAAATTGTTAAATTGTGGTGTGCGTGGTAAGATGTTGACGATTGTTCAAGATATGTACTCTAAAGCTAAGTCCTGTGTACAGTGGAACACTAAGTTGTCTGACTTTTTTTCTTGTTCTGCCGGTGTGAGACAAGGTGAGAACTTGTCTCCCCTGCTTTTTTCCGTATATTTAAACGATCTGAAGAATTATTTTGATCGGGAGTCAGCTCTAAATACCTTAGGACGTGAATCCGAAAATGTAAACTGTGACAATAGTGATATTAACGTTTTGTATGGGTTGTTCATTTTGTTGTATGCTGACGATACGGTTATTTTTGCTGAATCGCCAGAATCCTTGCAGATCGCTCTGGATATTATGGACAGATATTGTAAAGATTGGTTTTTGAAATTGAATGTAACTAAAACAAAAGTAATGATTTTCTCAAGAGGGAAAGTAAGAAAAGTTCCGACATTTACATTCAATGGTCGGAAACTTGATATTGTGTATGATTTTCAATACCTGGGTATTAAATTTAGCTACAATGGTAAATTTACTGTTGCACAGAAGAATTTGTATGACCGTGCCTCCAAGGCCATGTTTGCTTTATTACGTAAAACTAGAAAACCTCTTGATTGCCTCTTGATGTCCAAATTGACCTCTTTGAAAAAAACTGTGGTCCCTATTTTACTTTACGGTTCTGAAGTATGGTGCCCTTACATGTCTGATTTAGCTAACAAATTACAGATACGATTTTTTAAGATGATTTCGAAAGTTGGCAAATCAACACCAACAAACATGGTTTTGGGTGAATTAGGTCAGTTCCCTGTAAGTATTTAAGCGAAATGTCGTATGTTGAATTTTTGGTACAAACTTGCATTTTCTAATGATTCTGACAAACTTTCTTGTGTGACATATCGTTTTTTGTTTAAAATGTATGAATCTGGTGTATACAAGTCAAAATTTCTGCTTTCTGTCCATGGTGTTCTAAATGAGTTAGGCTTTAGTGATTTTTGGCACAATCAAACTAGCGATAATGTAACGGATGGTGGTTATTTTAATACTTTCAAAGCACTGATGAAAAATAGGCTACAAGACCAATTTGTCCAAACCTGGCATTCAGAAATAAATAACAATGAGTTTTATTATAATTATAGAATGTATAAAGAGAATTTTGAGTTTGAAAAGTACTTGTCTATCCTGCCGGTTAATTTAGCAAACGCTGTTTTAAAATTTAGAACACTGAATCATAAATTGCCTATACAAAAAGGTAGGACCCTTGGTGTTCCCAGACAAGACAGAATCTGTCACAAATGTTCATCAGGTGACCTTGGGGACGAGTTCCATTATATTTTTGTATGTCCTTTTTTTACCAATTATAGAAAACAGTTGTTACGGTGCTATTATTATGCCCGCCCCAATTCAGTTAAATTCAAAGAGCTTTTTTCCACTACAAAAAAGAGTTTATTGCTAAAACTCGCAAAGTTCATGACACTTGTCATGGACTGTTTGAGAAGCGAGTAAAATTTAATTCTCTTTTAGCTTTATACTCCGTTATCTGTTTTGTGTTGTTTGTAATAGTATTTTTGTCCTGATGTTAACTCACCCTCCACCCCCCTCCCTCCCCCTTCCCCCCATTTCCCATAGTAAAGAAATGTATGTAATCACTTTGCACTTGTAGTGTTTTATTATTATTATTATTATTATTATTATTATTATTATTATTATTATTATTATTATTACTATTTATTATTATTATTGTTGAATTGTTTCTTGTATTGTTTTTGCTCTCCCTCACCCCTCAACTCCCTTTTCTGTACATAGTCTGATTTCTTTTTGTTTTAGTTCCTTTTATTTGGTGTTGAATGAAATGTGTTTTTACTGTGTTTTTTAATTTTCCATGTACCCTCACGGGGTTTTATTGGAATAATAAAACTTGACTTGACTTGACTTGACTTGTACGTAATCCATAGGAATTAGACCGGCACGGTTGGCCTAGTGGTAAGGCGTCCGCCCCGTGATCGGGAGGTCGTGGGTTCGAACCCCGGCCGGGTCATACCTAAGACTTTAAAATTGGCAATCTAGTGGCTGCTCCGCCTGGCGTCTGGCATTATGGGGTTAGTGCTAGGACTGGTTGGTCCGGTGTCAGAATAATGTGACTGGGTTAGACATGAAGCCTGTGCTGCGACTTCTGTCTTGTGTGTGGCGCACGTTATATGTCAAAGCAGCACCGCCCTGATATGGCCCTTCGTGGTCGGCTGGGCGTTAAGCAAACAAACAAACAAACAAAATCCATAGGAACACATTTTCTGTTTGTTGTATGTATTTTACGTGAAATAAAAGGGCGCTGGTTCTCGCGCTTGACCAGCCTAGTATGTGCCAATCCGTCCAGTAGTTTTTGAGAAATGCTTTTCACAGACAGGCAGACAGACAGACAGACAGACAGACTGTTAGGATAGTAGCGGTACAATGCACTAACTCCAGAAATGTGCCCAAGTTGTTTGGTAGCTCCAACACAAAGCTCTCTCTCTCTCTCTCTCTCTCTCTCTCTCTCTCTCTCTCTCTCTCTCTCTCTCTCTCTTTCTCTCTCTCTCTCTCTCTCGCTCAGTCGCTCTCTCTCTCTCTCTTTTTTTTTCTCTCTCTCTCTCTCCCTCTCTCTCTCTTTCGCGCGGGCGTGCTCCGTCAGTCTGCCTGCGTCTGTGTGCAGGTGTGTGTGTGTGTGTGTGTGTGTGTGTGTGCGTGTTTGTGTGTGTGTGTGTGTGTGTGTGTGCGCACACTGTGACATTTCTAAGTCAATAAAGGATCAAAGAGACATGAGTATCCTCATCCAACAGTACCATTTCGCTAAGTCCTTGCAAATATACTTTGACAACTTCCGCTTTCCTTGGTTGCAGCTCTTGAAACAGAACCTGTTCTACTTCCTGGTCGATATCATATGGTGAAAACGCCGCACACAGTGCCGGCAAAACGTAAGCTAGTCTGTTGTTGCTGAAATATGTTGGACCGAATTGCATACATTAAGGAGGTCCTCTGTTTGACTGACGGTAATGTATTCCAGACATTAAAAAGAAAATAAGTATTAGATCTATGAAACGAACTGTTTTTGCCAACTACTGTTGCACGGGTCTTCAAACGTAGCATTAGCAGATTGCTACGTCACTCGCACAAGTTACACGTAAACAACGACAGTTCTTTTCAGTTATTTTCTCATTCAAAACTAAAAGCAAAACTTTAGACTTTCCAATTGAATACTGTATAATGTCAATAAAGCTGCAACGTTAAAAAGCCTGTAACACTAAAAGCCTGCATTGTTATTTCTATTTGGCGACAACCTTGTTGAAGCGACAACAAGCACCCGAGGTATGTATGTCATTTTTACATTTAGTCAAGTTTTGACTAAATGTTTTAACATAGAGGGTGAATCGAGACGATAGTCGTGGTGTATGCGTGTGTGTGTGTGTGTGTGTGTCTGTCTGTCTCATGTCTGTCTGTGCGTATGTGTAGAGCGATTCAGAGTAAACTACTGGACCGATCTTTATGAACATTTTCATGAGAGTTCCTGGGTATGATATCCCCGGACGTTGTTTTCTTTTTTTCGATAAATACCTTTGATGACGTAATATCCGGCTTTTTGTAAAAGTTGAGGCGGCACTGTCACACCCTCATTTTTTTTATTAAATTGATTGAAATTTTGGCAAAGCAATCTTCGACGAAGGCCGGGGTTTGGTATTGCATTTCAGCTTGGTGGCTTAAAAACTAATGAGTGAGTTTGGTCATTAAAAATCGGAAACTTGTAATTAAAATTATTTTGTTATTAAACGATCCAAAAACAATTTCATCTTATTCTGCGTCATTTTCTGATTCCAAAAACATATACATATGTTATATTTGGATTAAAAACAAGCTCTGAAAATTAAAAATATAAAAATTATGATCAAAATTAAATTTCCGAAATCGTTTTAAAAACTATTTCATCTTATTCCTTGTCGGTTCCTGATTCCAAAAACATATAGATATGATATGTTTGAATTAAAAACACGCTCAGAAAGTTAAAACGAAGAGAGGTACAGTAAAGCGTGCTATGAAGCACAGCGCAATCGCTACCGCGCCAAACAGGCTCGTCACTTTCACTGCCTTTTGCACTAGCGGCGGACTACGTTCAGTTTCATTCTGTGAGTTCCACAGCTTGACTAAATGTAGTAATTTCGCCTTACGCGACTTGTTACATTTAGTCAAGTTTTGACTAAATGTTTTAACGTAGAGGGGGGAATCGAGACGAGGGTGTGGTGTATGTGTGTGTGTCTGTGTGTGTGTGTGTGTAGAGCGATTCAGAGAAAACTACTGGACTAATCTTCATGAAACTTTACATGAGAGATTCTGAGAATAGTATCTCCAGACGTTTTTTCAATTTTTTATTGATACATGTCTTTGATGACGTCATATCCGGCTTTTTGTGAAAGTTGAGGCACCATTGTCACGCCTTCATTTTTCAACCAAATTGGTTGAAATTGTTGTCAAGTAATCTCCGAGAAAGCCCGGACTTTGGTATTGCATTTTAGCTTGGCGCCTTAAAAATTATTTAATTAGTTTGCTCATTAAAGTTGTCATTAAAATCGATTTTTCGCAAACAGGTTTAAATCAGATTGCATCGTATTCTTCATCACATTCTGAATCTAAAAATATATACATATGTCATGTTTACTCTTAAAATGTGATCACAATTAACGAAAATAGATTAATTAATCTTACGATTAGAATTGAAGAAATTGATCCAAAAATGATTTCATCTTATTCTTTATCATTTCCTGATTTCAAAACCGTATAGATATGATAGGTTGTACTCAAAACAATTAGCTCAGAAAGTTAACAAGAATACAGAAAAGCGCGCTTTCCTGCTTAGCACAATACGCTACCGCGCTAATCTGGCGTGTCAATATCACTACGTTTTGCACGTGGGAGGTGAGCGATTTCCTTCACGCGGGGATTCTTCTTCTTCTTTTCGATCGCCGATCACACTTGGATTCCAGATCTTGAGATATAATTAGTGGTCCTCTGCAGCGCAGCCACTGGCCCGTACAGCTTGTTGTGCAGGGACTCCGGCAATGGCCAGATTTCCTCTCTCAGCACCTGGTGGTTTCTGCAGTCTCGTAGGATGTGGGCCGTGTCCTGCTCTGCTTCTCCACAAGAACACATGGGGGAGGGCACAACATGCAGCTTCTTGTGGAGATGCTGGTTAAGTCTGTTGTGTCCCGTTCTCAGGCGGAAGATGACCACCTGCTGTGGTCTGGATAGCAGGTGGTAGCTGTCCTGTGGCTGGGGCGTCCTGTGCAGAGACTTAATGATGGTCTTCATCTCTGTCAGGCTCACAGGGTTGTTCTCTTGCTCATCTTCTGCACCCAGCTTTGCCATCCTGTCCGCCTCTTCGTTTCCTTGTACACCACAGTGGGAGGGGATCCATTGCAGTACTGTCCTCAGGCTCTTGATGTTGTGTAGAGCGTGTTCCAGCTGAGGCAGTTTGCTACTGGTCATTGCTTGTAGTACTGACAGAGCGTCAGTCAGGAAGACCACCTGGTTGTCATGGTTGACTCTGTCGTTGATGGTGTATGCTGCATGGATCAGTGCTTGTACCTCAGCTCTGTAGTTTGTACAGTGGAGGCCTGTTGGTATAGCCTCTGCTTGCCACTCTCCACTGGGGTACTGGACATACACCCCCGCTCCTCCATTTTTGACGGCCTCTGTGGCTGACCCATCAGTATACACCCGTATCCATGCTTCTTGGGGGTACCTTTCTTCAAGCATGGCAAGAGTCAGGGCTTTTTTCGTCACATTGCTCTGCTCGTCCTTTGTTGTGAGGTAGGGGACACTGGTCTGTATGTCCAGGTTTCCTTGTCTGTCTTTCCAGGGTGGGGCGTCAAGGGAGAAAGATGGTGGCTCCACTAGCTCTGGCATCTCTGTCTGATGTTTCTTCTGCAAAGCCCTTGCCTCAAGAGCGAAGCTTGATCTTTTCAGCCTGCCTAAGGACATCTTCTTGAGTCTGTCACTCATTGGATGGTCATGAGTGCACTGGTACTTGGTGGCTTGTACCATTGTTTTGCAGTCTCGCCTTTTGCTCAGTGGAGGAATGCCAGTCACCTGTTCCATCTTCTGTATGGGTGTTGATTTCATTGCGCCCGTGATGATTCTCAGCGCTTTGTTCTGTACTTTGTCTCGGGCCTGCTGGTGTGTCTTGGCTGCTGTTGCCCAAGAGCTTGATCCGTACTCGAGGTGCGGTCGTACAGTCCCCTGGTAGACTGATTTCAAGATCTTCTCGTTTGCACCCCAGTGTGATCCTGCCAGCTTCCGCATGATGTTTAGTTTTCTCCTGGCCTTTCCCTCTGCATTCATGATGTGTTGTTTCCAGGTTATGCGCTTGTTATAGGTGACCCCCAGGTATGTTTGCTGGTCTTCAAATTTCAGGGGTGTGTCACCCAAGGTCAGTTTGCCAGGTGTCGCTTTGGCAGAGAGTGTGAAGAGAGTGGCAGTGGTCTTCTCCCTGTTGATGGTCACACACCAGTCTTCCGCCCACGCTGCAACCTTTTCTGGGGCAAGTTGCATCTTGTAGGTTGCTGTGGTTGCATACTCTTCCGAGCACCAGAGAACAAGGTCATCAGCATACAGTGCCGCTTGGACTCCCTTGGGCAACTCTGGTACCAGGTCGTTAATGAAGAGTATGAATAGCGTGGGGGAGAGTACTCCTCCCTGTGGAACTCCTTGGCGTAGTAGCACCTTTCGGCCACAGTGACCGTCCACCAGCACTCTGGCCTTTCGGTTGTGCAGGTACGACTTGGTCCACTGGTACATGTTGCCTTTGACGCCGGAACGTAGGAGCTTCACAAGGAGTCCATCTTTCCAGACCTTGTCGAAGGCCTTCTGCAGGTCAATGAAAGTGGCCAGGGTGACCTTCTGGGCCTGGTAAGCATCCTCTATGACCTGGCTAAGGTGTGTTGTCTGGTCCTCCGTACTTCTGTGCTGTCGGAAGCCGGCTTGTTCTGGGACGATGATGCTTTCTGATTCCAGGTACAGCTGCAGGCGCTGGTTGACAATGCGCTCCATGGTTTTGCATACGCAGCTTGTCAAGCTGATGGGTCGGTAGCTCAGGTATGGTGGTGTCGCTTTCTCCCCGATATGCTTGGGCGAAAGCATTGGCAGCGGCTTTTCCAGTGAGTGTTCTTCCTTCCTCCTCCAGGGTGATCTTCTGTCCCTTGTTGCCCTCTTCATTCAGTGCTCTTGTAAGTTTCCAGAGCTTTGTTGTGTCTTTTTCCATTTTCAGCCCTGCCGTCTTTTCTCTCCGCGGGGATTGACGAAGCTGTACCGTCTTGGTGAAAAAATACAGTGCGTTCAGTTTCATCCCGTGAGTTCGACAGCTTGACTAAATGTAGTAATTTCGCCTTACGCGACTTGTTTTTTTTTTTAGAAATGCACCTTTCACAGCATTAATTAGATGTCAACTTTAAAAGCCTGAAATTCACTTATCTCGAGCCAAAACGTTGTGTATACGGATCGAAATACAGATCGAAAAACCTCAGCTATCTGTTTTCCTGTATTTGTCTTTTTTCATCATTCAAAACTTATATCAACCCTTTGCAAATGCAATTAGTGCATGTCTAACAAAGCGTCAACGTTAAAAGCTTGCAGCATAATTTCATTGATTTACAAAAAGGTTAATACGACGCCAAAGACCTCATGTAACTGTTAATCATGTGCGTTGATTTGATTCTTCATTGAAAGAAGTATTTAATTTCTACAAATGCATTCTGTGTAGCTATCACGCGGCGGCAAAGTTAAAGAACGTGCAGCACTCACTCCCTTGGCATCGGTCTGGTTCATACGACACCAACGACCTCAGGCATGAATCTCTCACTCTTGTCTTTGATTCTTCTCTCGTTCGAAGCAAAACACACACTTACGTAAACACACAGACACAGTCACCCAGACACCCACAAACACGCACACACGCACGCACGCACACACAAACACACACACACAAACGCAAGCACGCACACACAAACACACACACACACACACACACAAACACACGCACATACACTTACGCACACTTAAACACACACACACACACACACACGCACACACACGCACACACCCATACACACACATACACCACTTACAAACAAACAAACACACACACACGAACACACACATACACATACACACACACACACACACACACTAACACTAACACTAACACTAACACACACACACGCACACACACTCACAA